>NC_085022.1:1654266-1745998 GCF_963692335.1 Osmerus eperlanus
GAAGATGTTACATTGTGTGTAGAACAGCGGAGTGGGAAACAGTTAGGTCTACTTTGTCATTTCTGCATCTTCATTTATTAAAAGATGTATAGGCCTATCACTAACAATGTCATTTACTCAACCAAAAGATTAAAATACCTCAAGTCAGACACTAAATCTACTTGAAGGGCAAATGCATCACCTTGTGGAGATTGTAAACATTGCACCAACCACAAATTCCGCAAATCTTTGTGCACAATCACATGCACCAAGCATTGAGGCATTCCACTATTTATACAGGCGGTTTGTTTTTTTGTCGAAGAAGCAGTTCGTTTAGAATAGTCTGTCGTTATCTGAATATACTTTGTCCAGAGAATGATTAAAAGACGGCAAACCTCCAACTAGAAGCTGTCAAACTCACCCTTATAATCTAACTCTATTTTGAGAGTCTATGACTGGTTATCAAAATTCAAAGCCACGGTTCCACCGCTGGACAGATGCACAACCCACTTGGCTAAACTCAGCTATTCGTCTTGGCGTTGAAATAGTCGAATTGGGAGGCTGAGCTTAAACAGAAATTTGGCAACTGCTCTCGAAAAGTTCAGATGTTTTAGCTTTACAGTAGCAGTTTAAGTCGGACGGTCTTGACAAACTACTTTTTCTTACAAAGTAAAACAATATTTCTTAATTGCATTGGGTTTTTTCTTTTCAGTATTCATAAGTTCTCCATCTTAATGTAATTGTTTTTAAATCGACAATCTACAATCTTTACAAGTCCACGATCAAAGTCAGTGTGGTGAAACCGGGAAAACACGGGTATTGTCCAGAATGAATCAGATTTGTGTTGTTATGGTGATATTTGGTGTGCACCACCTCTACGCTACTTCTGGGCAGGTGAGTTTTTATAGTCTGCATCAGGTCCGTCTGGTTGACAGATATAACCTAAGTATTTCTTCGTTTACAATCATGTATAGCCTATTTAAAAACGAAATCGGTATTGTTACGGTTATTTTGCTGGAGCTTGTGCAAACATACGTAGGCAAAATATAGTTTCACAGGTGTGGAAAGAAATAGATCACACAAGAGGTAGGCTAACCTTTATGTATAGTATTTTTTTTTTTGTACAATTGCTAATTTCAGGTTATTTGAGGTTATGGGAGTTTTATATCCCAAAATCCTCGGAATTCTTTCTTTCTTGAATACATATTTTTTTTATTTGGCGCATAGCCCATTTTCATACAGGTGATATAGGCCTACTTCAATAGACGTGACACCTTGTAATAATCATGCGTCTGTAAATACTTTACCGTCCTATTTGTTTCTGTGAATGAGAAGTCGTACACGGGTGAAACGATTAGGCAGTAGCTATTTTCAATTGGAAACCCACATCACTGATATAAAAGGTTGGCATCATTACTACGACATCTCCATTATTACAATTAACTATCATTACTGTAACTGTTGATCAATATTGTATTCAGAAGAAAATTCTATAACTGATTCTCTTTGAACCTTTTGTGAAACAATTCCAATACAAAAGAGAACAACAGAGATAGAGATAGAGATGGGGATGGAAACAGGACTGGAATCGCTGCGTGTAATTACCGTGTCTGACACACCGATTGTGCAGTCGGCCACCACGAGTAACTAAGAGGTCAACTTCTCTGCTATACGTCTGACCCCGCATGACCTCTCGGCCAAAAAATAATGAGACTCGTTATTAGTTTGCTTTGGTAGGTTGGTGCAACAATAAACGCAGTAAGTAGAAAAATAAAGAAAGATAAAACAAGTACTGTAAGTAAAAGGCATGTTAGTTTTTTTTTTGACAATGAGGTAACTAAAAATGATAGTAAGAATAATGTAAACCGTGCAGGAGTGTACATCCAGCCAGGAGCTGCAGATCTCTCTGCGCCAAGTGGAAAAGATGCTGGTGGCCCACGAGGCGTCCTACCAGCAGAACCTGCGTTCCCTGAGGAGGAGGCTGACTGCCCTGCAGAACAGCACCAGACAGGCCTCGGCCCTGACCACGCCCGTGGCCACGCCCCACAGGGACGGTGAGAGAGCGTCTTGGCAGCGAGCAGAGCGCGGTGGAGCTCGATACAGAGGTGTAGATTGGTTGTGTTGCTTCCGTGGGTACGACCAGAGGGTTACATAGAACCGTTTGTCCCTGGGCATGCACGTTTTGTAACAAGGCTCCAGATCAAAACTCTTTTCAGGGAAAAACGCACAGTAACAAGCCTTTACAGCAGGTCAGAATATGGAAGCAAAATGCTCATAGAACCATGAGACTGATCTGAGAAGAGCCCCATCCAATCTGGAAACTCAAGAAGAAATACAAACATGTTTTCAGTATTTTGTAGTGCACTTTGAATACACTCTGCACACACTTGTGTTTACATACATAAAACAGCTTGTGCGCCCCTCGCCATACGACACCCCTGTATGTGACTCTCTGTGCTCCTCTCTCTCTCGCCCCTGCTCCGGTCCAGCCACCTGCCCCAAGCCTGACAGTCTGACCAACGGCAGGAGGTTGGGGAGGGTGTTTGCGGTGGGACACGAGGTGCACTTTGTGTGCAAGCCTGGCTTTGAGCTTCTGGGGCCGCAGACGCGCGTGTGTCTGGAGGCCCTGCGCTGGAGCGGCCAGCAGCCAGCCTGCAGGGGTGAGTCTCGCCTGCTCCTGGACACACTGACAGCATCTGATACTACAGTATATTACAATAGTACATATAGGCTCGGTTTCCCAGCAATGGATTAAGCCTACTCCTAAACGAAGAGTGATCTCCACTGAAAACATTTCCTTAGGGTTGATCCATGTTTAGGAAACTAAGTCATAGAGTTTGTATGTATGTTGTTTGTATAATGTCTCCTCTCTGTCTTTTCCCAGTCTTGAGCAGCAGCAACCCATCCCTGCCTTCCTTCTCACCCTCCTCTTCTGATTCCTCCTCCTCCTCCTCCTCCTCCTCCTCCTCCTCCTCCTCCTCCTCCTCCTCCTCCTCCTCCTCCTCCTCCTCCTCCACTGTCACAGTCTCCCCCACCTCCTCCTCCCCCACCTCCTCCTCCCCTCCCCTCTCGGCCTTCATCCGTCCGTCTCGCTGTACCCAATTTCAAGGCTCCTCCCACTGCACCTGTGACCTGGGCTTCACCATCTCAGGCCGCGACAGCAACGTCTGCACAGGTGAGTCTGCAGCAGCACTGGGGTTTCAAACCGTCATCCAGCAGCACTGGGGCAGAGCAGGGGGGTTTCAAACCGAGATGTGTGTTTCAGACATCGACGAGTGTGAGCTGTTCCCCCTGGGTCAGCCAGGTCGTCTGTGTGTGTTCACCTGCGTCAACACCCCAGGCAGCTTCCACTGTGTGTGTCCCAGAGGCTACAACATGACCAGGGACAGCCGCAACTGCAAAGGTCTGCTTCTATCACAGGGTCTCTGATCTTATATATTTTAGCTGAGAACCTTAATCATCCACCGTGTGTTAGAGACTTTGGCTTTAATGTGTGGTGACGTCAGTTTGCCCCCTGAACCCTTCTCCACGTTGGGCAAGTGCTGCTTGTGTTCTTCTCTTTGTTGTTAAGACTTTCCTCTTCCCTCCATCCCTTCCTGGTGTGTGTGTGTGTGTGTGTGTGTGTGTAGATATTGACGAGTGTGAGAGCGGACTGCATAACTGCAGCCAGGACCAGCTGTGCGTCAACACGTACGGGGGCTTCCAGTGTGCCACGGTGGAGTGTCCTCACGTCCTGAACGCCTCGTACATCAAGACGTCCCCCATGTAAGACACTCACACACGCCTCGTACATCAAGACGTCCCCCATGTAAGACGCTCACACACGCCTTGTACATCAAGACGTCCCCCATGTAAGACGCTCACACACGCCTCGTACATCAAGACGACCCCCATGTAAGACACTCACACACGCCTCGTACATCAAGACGTCCCCCATGTAAGACGCTCACACACGCCTCGTACATCAAGACGACCCCCATGTAAGACACTCACACACGCCTCGTACATCAAGACGTCCCCCATGTAAGACGCTCACACACGCCTCGTACATCAAGACGTCCCCCATGTAAGACGCTCACACACGCCTCGTACATCAAGACGTCCCCCATGTAAGACACTCACACCTCTCAGTAAAACTGCTGACATCGGAACCCAAGCATATTTTCGTTTTGGCGAGGGTTACAGTACCACACAGAGACTTCCCTCAGGGAGGTCATGATGTGTTCTCTCAATCATTCTGGCAGATTAGAGAACCAAACAAACAATTTTGCAGCGGAGGAAAGAGTTTTAATTTTCCTGTTACCGCACCTCAGACATGTAATTTGACTGGCGTGACCTCGTTCATCTAACTCCTCCGCTGAACTGAGGGTCCGTCTTGCTTTCAGGCTTCATTGTTTCAAGTCTGTAAACTTTTAATTCACGAGACACAACAACATTCTTTCTCAGAATTCAAGCCTAAATCTAAAACCATCAAATTCCTTAAGCTACTCTACCACTCCCCCCCCCACCCCCCACTCCCCCCCCCACCCCCTCCCCACCAGGCGATGTGAGAGGAACCCCTGTCTGGTTGGGGACGAGGCCTGCTCCCAGGCTTACAACTCCATCTCCTTCCACTTCCTGTCCGTGGTGTCCAACATGTCCGCCCCCAGGGTGCTGTTCAGGGTGTCTGCCGCCCGCGTCCTGGGCGACACGCTTCGTTTCGGGCTGGTGGGCGGCCGAGGGCGGGGCCACTTCAGCGTGCAGCGCTCCAGCCGGCAAACAGGGACCCTGCTGCTGGTCAGCCCCGTAGAGGGCCCCGCAACCCTGGAGGCCGAGGTGGAGATGAGTGAGCTGGAGAGACGAGCCATGCTGGGGAAATACCTCACCAAGGTCACCCTGTTTGTCTCTCCCTATGTCTTCTAGAGGAGGGGGGAGGAGGGGGGGAGAGGGGAGGAGAGGATGGAGGAGGGGTGAGGGGGGAGGAGAGGGGAGAGGATAGGAGGATGGAGGAGGGGTGAGGAGAGGGGAGAGGATAGGAGGATGGAGGAGGGGTGAGGAGAGGGGAGAGGATAGGAGGATGGAGGAGGGGGGGAGAGGATAGGAGGATGGAGGAGGGGGGAGGAGAGGGGAGAGGAGGATGGAGGAGGGGGGGAGAGGATAGGAGGATGGAGGAGGGGTGAGGGGGGAGGAGAGGGGAGAGGATAGGAGGATGGAGGAGGGGTGAGGAGAGGATAGGACAGCAATGTGGAGGGAGAAGAGTGAGGGAGCTAGTAGAGAAGATAGAGAATAGAACCACTGTTGGACGGTTGAGGAGAAGAGCAGAGGACCCTGGAGGACTGGCTCCTGAGGCTGTTATAAAACCATGAGGGCTGGAGGGTGCCATGGAGAGCAGTCACTCTGCCAATGCAGCCTGTAAATACCAGCTTTTTAAACATGTTTTTCTTTGCATAAGTTTGAGATAGTATTGAGTGAACAGAATAGCGTATAGTGCAATTAAGGCAGCATCAAGGAATCTTTTTTTTTGGGACCACAAACATAAATCACTTTCACAAACTGCTCGGCTCATGACTATATTTATTGTTTTGTGTCTATGGTGTTTGTGTACACATACTAGTTTGTTTCCATTGTACCCTAAAGTGGCACCACTACACAATAAACATGTATCCACCAACTAAGTTGTAATTAAAGGTTATTATACCAAATACTTGTGTCTTCCAAGTCATCATTTTGTAAAGAACCACAACAGATGCCTTTAAATTAACAAAATGCTGTGCTGTTTGACAAACTGTACAGCATTTAACAGCTTTAATGTCGAACCTGATTGTTGTTCCTAACAGTTGGGTTGGCCCCATTTCTCTGGATGACGTTCTGTGCTGAAGATCCTTTCACACAGACAGCTAAAACACGTTGAAAAGCGGTCAGGGTTGACGAGCGGGAAGAAATGTATCACTACAGTGTCACACACACGCACGCACAGACACACACACACACAGGAGCTGCCTCACTATCTGACAGATGTCTGGAGAGTGGCTTACACACACACACACACACACACACGATCTAGACATCTAGAATGTCACAGGTCTGCACTTCACATGGCTACCTCTGGAGTGTGGATATTTTGAGCCACATGCATAAAGCCATCCTTTGTGTATTCATAAGGATCCACACACGGGGCTGTCCAGTACTGAACGTGATCAAGGTAGAGCTGAACATCTACAGAGGCCCTGTGAGGCCCTGTGTCCTGAGACCCACATGAGCTCTACAGAGGCCCTGTGAGGCCCTGTGTCCTGAGACCCACATGAGCTCTACAGAGGCCCTGTGAGGCCCTGTGTCCTGAGACCCACATGAGCTCTACAGAGGCCCTGTGAGGCCCTGTGTCCTGAGACCCACATGAGCTCTACAGAGGCCCTGTGAGGCCCTGTGTCCTGAGACCCACATGAGCTCTACAGAGGCCCTGTGAGGCCCTGTGTCCTGAGACCCACATGAGCTCTACAGAGGCCCTGTGAGGCCCTGTGTCCTGAGACCCACATGAGCTCTACAGAGGCCCTGTGAGGCCCTGTGTCCTGAGACCCACATGAGCTCTACAGAGGCCCTGTGAGGCCCTGTGTCCTGAGACCCACATGAGCTCTACAGAGGCCCTGTGAGGCCCTGTGTCCTGAGACCCACATGAGCTCTACAGAGGCCCTGTGAGGCCCTGTGTCCTGAGACCCACATGAGCTCTACAGAGGCCCTGTGAGGCCCTGTGTCCTGAGACCCACATGAGCTCTACAGAGGCCCTGTGAGGCCCTGTGTCCTGAGACCCACATGAGCTCTACAGAGGCCCTGTGAGGCCCTGTGTCCTGAGACCCACATGAGCTCTACAGAGGCCCTGTGAGGCCCTGTGTCCTGAGACCCACATGAGCTCTACAGAGGCCCTGTGAGGCCCTGTGTCCTGAGACCCACATGAGCTCTACAGAGGCCCTGTGAGGCCCTGTGAGGCCCTGTGAGGCCCTGTGTCCTGAGACCCACATGAGCTCTACGGCGGCACCAGGGACCCCAGTAGTAATGTAGTGCTGTCGCTTGGGTTGAGACTCCATAAATCCATGCTACTAAGGTATCTTGGTGGACAATCCCCGCACACAAAATATATGGTTGTTAGTTCTCTGCTGTAAACACAGACGTTCCTTAACTCAAGACCGCTAAAACCCAGTTAGGACTCCACACTTCTGATCCTCCTGCTGCACCGTAAATGCTGTTTGTACCTCGCTTTGGAGAAAACCAACCAGTCAAATGAACCATGTGAGGCGAAGTTACACACTTTCACCCCCGACAGTAAGGTGAGTACATTGGTGTAGGTTCGCACAAAACTGTCAAAGGAGCAGGCAGAACAACACCATGAAAAACAGCAGCCTAGTCTCATCCTCCTGTGGTTCACCCTGACCTCCACAGGCAGGGTCAGGATGGTAGGACATGCTGATTCCAGAGACATACAGTGGGATGTTTTACAAATATCATACTTCTCACAGCTACAGTGCAGAGTACTTCACAAGGCAAGAACCACTCTCATGTATAATGGATCTGCTATAATACAAAAAATGGCTTTCACACACGAGAGACTGTGCTGTGAAGGGACTGTGCTGTGAAGGACTGTGCTGTGAGGGACTGTGCTGTTAGGGACTGTGCTGTGAGAGACTGTGCTGTGAGGGACTGTGCTGTGCTGTGAGGGACTGTGTTGTGCTGTTAAGGACTGTGCTGTGCTGTGAGGGACTGTGCTGTGCTGTGAGGGACTGTGCTGTGCTGTGAGGGACTGTGCTGTGCTGTGAGGGACTGTGTTGTGCTGTGAGGGACTGTGTTGTGTTGTGAGGGACTGTGTTGTGCTGTGAGGGACTGTGCTGTGCGGGACTGTGCTGTGTTGTGAGGGACTGTGTTGTGCTGTGCGGGACTGTGCTGTGTTGTGAGGGACTGTGTTGTGCTGTGCGGGACTGTGCTGTGTTGTGAGGGACTGTGTTGTGCTGTGCGGGACTGTGTTGTGTTGTGAGGGACTGTGTTGTGCTGTGAGGGACTGTGTTGTGTTGTGAGGGACTGTGTTGTGCTGTGAGGGACTGTGCTGTGCGGGACTGTGCTGTGTTGTGAGGGACTGTGTTGTGCTGTGCGGGACTGTGCTGTGTTGTGAGGGACTGTGTTGTGCTGTGCGGGACTGTGCTGTGTTGTGAGGGACTGTGTTGTGCTGTGCGGGACTGTGTTGTGTTGTGAGGGACTGTGTTGTGCTGTGAAGGACTGTGCTGTGCGGGACTGTGCTGTGTTGTGAGGGACTGTGTTGTGCTGTGCGGGACTGTGCTGTGTTGTGAGGGACTGTGTTGTGCTGTGCGGGACTGTGCTGTGTTGTGAGGGACTGTGCTGTGCTGGAGAGCAGGAATAAGCACAAGGGACGGTACAGTAAAAAACTGCAGATTTTACTATTAACAAACTGTCCAATGTCATCTGTACAGAACTAACCAAAAAGAAAATTGTAACAAAATCCAAACTAATAAAATGCACTGATGAGCCGTTACATGGCATAAACAAATTTGAAAAGCAAAAGACCTCCATACATTTGTACACAATTACAAAAAAACATTTTTTAATTCTTAATCATGTGTAATAGTCTTTGTTATGGTCAGTTTTCTTTTTGACTTTATGAAATCTTCCCACAGACCAAGGAACAGTTAAGTACTGATAGATATATAGAATGACTTGACGATATGTAATGCTGAATTTGTAGCACGAGAGTGTGCTGGTAGAAAACACCATGTTCTTCAAACTTCGTCCTTGAAGTCTTGCGCTGTCCCAGGGTTTGACAGCTTCCAGGGACTCACACACTCACACCTTCAGCTTGTTTAGTTTTAGAATCCTGTTTCAGGAGGGTGAGGGAAGAGGTGCAGACATCTGTACACTTGGTGCCCCTCTGGGATTGTCAAGAGTAGGCACGCATTGAGAGATCAACATGAAACAGTACAGCATACAGAGGCCATTTTACAAGCAAGGAAGTGATCGAGTCAACATCAAAACAATGACAATGGCAACTGACAGTTGAAATCATTTAACAGATTACTTTTTTTCCCCATTAACTAAGAACACAAAACTGGAAGAATCTGCAAAAGTGACGTTGACGTGTAAGAGAATGGCTGTCCTACATTCCATCTCAAGGGAATTAGTCATGTTTGACTAAGCGAGAACTGGGCAGGTCCTGTGTATGAACTGGGCAGGTCCTGTGTATGAACTGGGCAGGTCCTGTGGGCAGGTCCTGTGTATGAACTGGGCAGGTCCTGGGCAGGTCCTTCCTGTGTGTTTTAGATTTCAGTAACTGGCTTCAGATGGCCCAACCCCCCGATGACCCTGGATCCTGCATCTGCCCCATCAGCTAGCTGGAATGAGGAAACTTAGCAGGCAGTAAGTAAAGGCAACAAAAGCAACATTCACATCAACAAAATGACTGACAAACGTTGACCATTAGTAAACAAATAAATAAGGCTATGACCAAACAATATATATATATATATATATTCATAGATATAAAAAAAAGAAAAAAAAGTGCAATGGTTCCAGTATCATTTTAAAACAAAATGTTCACATCTGGTATCTTTATTTTTGTTGTTATTTGCAATTGTTTTACCCCCTCAACCCAACCTGTGTTCAGTCTCCTGGTGACACCCTGCTGCCCTCGTCTGGCCTGCGTGGTCCCCTGGGGAGCAGGGCGTGGTCCCCTGGGGAGCAGGGTGTGGTCCCCTGGGGAGCAGGGTGTGGATGCAGGACAGGGTAGGAGCACTACCCCAGCACACCCCTCGGGGTCCAGGCCACTCCCTCGCTGAACTCAAACTGGAGTGAATCGTTCTAGAGTTGAAATGCTTACAAACGTCCAAGTACCTTTTGAGGGCAAACCCTTAGGGAGCCTGCTGTCCCAGCCCTGTGCTCCTGGCTAACACTCCCTACCACAGCTCCTGTTGAATTAGCGCTCATGCTAACCCAGTCATGGTGCGAGGCACCATAGCGCTCCCATGCTAACCCAGTCATGGTGCGAGGCACCATAGCGCTCCCATGCTAACCCAGTCATGGTGCGAGGCACCATAGCGCTCCCATGCTAACCCAGTCATGGTGCGAGGCACCATAGCGCTCCCATGCTAACCCAGTCATGGTGCGAGGCACCATAGCGCTCCCATGCTAACCCAGTCATGGTGCGAGGCACCATAGCGCTCCCATGCTAACCCAGTCATGGTGCGAGGCACCATAGCGCTCCCATGCTAACCCAGTCATGGTGCGAGGCACCATAGCGCTCCCATGCTAACCCAGTCATGGTGCGAGGCACCATAGCGCTCCCATGCTAACCCAGTCATGGTGCGAGGCACCATAGCGCTCCCATGCTAACCCAGTCATGGTGCGAGGCACCATAGCGCTCCTATGCTAACCCAGTCATGGTGCGAGGCACTATAGCGCTCCCATGCTAACCCAGTCATGGTGCGAGGCACTATAGCGCTCCCATGCTAACCCAGTCATGGTGCGAGGCACTATAGCGCTCCCATGCTAACCCAGTCATGGTGCGAGGCACCATAGCGCTCCTATGCTAACCCAGTCATGGTGCGAGGCACCATAGCGCTCCTATGCTAACCCAGTCATGGTGCGAGGCACCAAGGCAATGTGGAGGTGGCAACTGAAATGTTTACGCCGCTAGTTCTACCAGTATAGATATTATACATGACCACTATAATAATACCTTTTCCAGTGTGAGTGCCTGAGCATGAGGCTCAGTCTTCCCCTCTCACAGCAGTCCCTGGGCACATCATATCATACATATCAACAACTCCTCGCACACCGCACACCCGCTACAGGACTTGAGGCGTGAATGGAGAAAATCAATACTGACCATCCACACATCAAATACCAGCGCGCACAAACAGACACAAACGCCCCCAAGTCTTGGAAAACTTGGATCAGAAGAAGAAGCTGTTAGATGTTTTTCTTTCTCCCATAATCCTTTGTGAGAACCACCTTCACCCCCGGGAAGCTGGAGACCCCACCGCAAGCAGACAAGCAGGAAACTAAAGCATCTATGTGAGAAGTCCAACAGAAAAACTGCACACACAAAAAAAATATTCACAATGAGTAAACAATCGTTCATGGTGACTCAGACGTGGTCTGAGCATGTGGTCGGTTTGTCTTCAGTCAGCCTGCAGGACGGCAAGGAGGGGGGAGGGGGGCTTAGTCACTGCAGCGCTGGGAGACTCAGCTGGGAGACCTGGGGAGGGACGGACGCAGTCCCAACACGGCCCTCCAACTGCAAAGCTTGGAGTCAAGAACCTCCCTCTGGCTCCCAGTCGTGTGTGGGGAAGGTTAAGAAGACCACAAAGATAGAAAGAGCTAAAAAGATAGAAAAGGGCGGGAGGAGGAGAGAGGGAGGTGGGAGAGATGCTGGAAGGACAGAGAGCCTTTCCATATTGGTGGTTGTTCCTGATCATCTTCTTGGGGGGGCCGGGGGACCCCGGGGGCCAGTCCTCTACCTGGGGGGCCGGGGGCCCCGGGCCAGTCCTCTACCTGTCCTTCAGCTCCTGTGTGACGCGCTTGGTGATGCGTCCGCAGAGCAGGCCGAGCAGGAACAGCACGCTCACGCCCAGACCGATCATGGCCAGGATGTAGTTCTTAGAGGGGGAGGTCATCACCTGCATGGCCAGGTCAGAGAAGCCCTCAGCTGGGGCCACCTGGAGAGGACGGGGAAGGAGAGAGAGGGAATGAGGGCAAGAAGGTTTTAGGACCCAGGATACTGGATGGTATCTCAGGAAGAACCCTTTATACTTCTGCTTTATTCTGTCTTGCCATCCATGTTCTCTCTCTGTGTGTGTGTGTGTATATGTGTGTGTGTGTGTATGTGTCCTCACCTTGGCTGCGTAGCTCCACATGTCCATGCGATCCTGCAGTCTCTTCTTACACTCCGGCTGCAGACGAACACGTTTGTCCTGGAGAGACTCCATCAGACAGGACATCTCTGAAACAGAGACCACAGATGGAGAGTGAATGTGTGTACACCCCATTTAATCATGGACGGGGTTGATTGCACACACGTATGTGTGTGTGAGCATGTATGTGGGTGTGTGTGAGAGAGCGTGCGTGTGAGTATGTCAGGTGAGTCGGGGAGTCAGGTGGCTGAGCGGTGAGGGAATCGGGCTAGTAATCCGAAGGTTGCCAGTTCGATTCCCGGTCATGCCAACTGACGCTGTGTACTTGGGCAAGACACTTCACCCTACTTGCCTCGGGGGAATGTCCCTGTACTTACTGTTAGTCGCTCTGGATAAGAGCGTCTGCTAAATGACTAAATGTAAATGTAGTATGTGGGTGTGTGTGTGTGAACGTGTGTGTGAACGTGTGTGTGCGTGTGTGTGAGCATGTGTGTGTGTGTGTCCTCACGGCGTCCTCGTCCAGGGGGGATGGCAGCACAGTGGTGTTTGATGTCCAGGGCGCAGGCTGTGTGGAGGACCGGGTCCACAAAGATGTCGGCTTTGCTCTCCTTCAGGATGTTCAGCACCTCCTGCTCCACAGACGGAGGGCACAGGTCAGCGGAGAGGAGAGGTGAGAGGTCAGGATATGCACAGGGAGGTCAGGGTAGGGGGGTGTGTGTGAGAGCGAGCAGGCACCTTTTTGCAGCCCTCCTGTTTGATCTTGAGCAGGTTGACCTTCAGACACTCCTCCACCTGACCTGTCTGCTCCTGCGCTGCTGCCTCCTCCGCACACAGACGGGAGATCTGGACACACACAGACACGTGTTCACTCCCTCCGTTGTCTAGTCATTACATGGCCTCATTTCTTCCTCAGCTAGAGAAGCCCTGATTAAAGAAGCTAGCGATGTTTCTGGAGCTGAGATGAGGTGAGGAGTAATGAGGTGAAGGGTGGTGAGGTTAGGTCAGGTGTAGTGAGGTGGGGTTAGGTAAGGTGGGGTGAGGTTAGGTAAGGTGTGGGGTAGCGAGCTGAGGTAAGGTGAGGTTAGCTGAGCGGGGTTCACCTCCTCAGTGCAGTGGATCTGGAGCTGAGGGTCTAGTCTGTAGTCCAGAGCTGACTCCTGGAGAACCACCCTGATCTGGTCCTCACAGTCCGGTGACAGACGCTGCAAACACACACGCAAAACACACACTTAGGTAGGGACACACGCGAGTGGAGACACACACTCGTACAGTACGAGTACTAGACTATAAAAAACAAAACATTTACAAGTGCACAAGAAAACTCCAGCCTGCCCTGCCCTACCCCCGTGATGGTCACCTGGTCGGCGTATTTGAGCTTGAGGCAGGAGATGACCTGGCCCTCCAGCTCGCTGTCTCCTGCAGCCTTGTTCAGGACACTCTGGCAGAACTTGGGGATGTCGGCCTTACACGACTTCCTCAGGACTGGATTCAACCTGTAGTCTGCAGCACACAGGGGGAGACGGGTTAGAGTGGGTGTGCGTGTGCATGTGTGTACATGCGTGTGCGTGTGTGTGTGTTCACACCTGTGTTCTGGGTGATCTGTCTCTTGGTGATCATCTGTTTACACTTGGGGTCCATCAGCTCACTGTTCTTGTTCTGCTTCAGACACTGCAGCATGTTTTTGGCATCGGCCTCGGTGCAGAATCTCTGAGAAACACACACACACACCATTTCAGAAGGTAGTCCACAGCAGGCAGCAGCAGGCCCCGTCATGCTGTGTGGAACCCCAGCTTCACAACGCTGTGCTGTAGCTCTGGTCCAGCAGCAGTCTCCTGGGTCAATGTGTCGCCCACAGATGCAACGCTGCAATCATGGTCAGACTGGGAGAGATCAGAGATCTAGATCCTTCTACAGTACGGCTGCTTCATCCTTGAGGTTGGACGTGTGCTGGACTGGAGAACTCTGCTGGTACATGGAGCTGGAGAACTCTGCTGGTACATGGAGCTGGAGAACTCTGCTGGTACATGGAGCTGGAGAACTCTGCTGGTACATGGAGCTGGAGAACTCTGCTGGTACATGGAGCTGGAGAACTCTGCTGGTACATGGAGCTGGAGAACTCTGCTGGTACATGGAGCTGGAGAACTCTGCTGGTACATGGAGCTGGAGAACTCTGCTGGTACATGGAGCTGAAGAACTCTGCTGGTACATGGAGCTGGAGAACTCTGCTGGTACATGGAGCTGGAGAACTCTGCTGGTACATGGATCTGGAGAACTCTGCTGGTACATGGAGCTGGAGGGGCCGGGGGTCAGGTCTCTGCCTGGGTCCTGCATAGTAGTAGTACTTTCTAGGTCCTACACAGTACAAGTACTGTATAGTAGTAGTACTGTGTAGTAGGGCTGGGCGATATATCGAATATTAGCGATAATATCGCAATAATTTTGACGACAATGTAAAATTTGAAAATATTGTGAATATCGAATATAAAAAATAAAGCTGGTCCTTGTGTTACTTGTGTTTTAAGATCACACACACACACAAACTGAAAATTGCACTCGTACATGCACTCTCTCTTTGTCCTGTCACATAAGGACGTCTGCATGAATGGTTCCATGTGAGGTCCATTTTGTCAAGTTGCAAGTACCATGTTATTGCAACTGCTTAAATTTGCACTACACATTTTGTACTTCGTACCAATAGCTTTTCTATCTAAATTGTTTTTGTTGTTTTCTAATTAGGGGGAAAGGAAAATCATGTTTTTTTTATTATTTAAATGCAATGCAAACATATCGAGATATATATCGAATATCAGATTTTTTTGGACAATACTGAGATATAAACATTTTTATATATCGCCCAGCCCTACTGTGTAGAAGTACTGTAGAGTAGTAGTAGTACTGTATCGTAGAAGTACTGTGTAGCAGTAATGTATAGTAGTACTACTGTGTAGTAATACTGTATAGTAGTAGTACTGTGTAGTAGCAGTACTGTGTAGTAGTAGTACTGTGTAGTAGTAGTACTGTGTAGTAGTAGTACTGTGTAGTAGCAGTACTGTGTAGTAGCAGTACTGTGTAGTAGCAGTACTGTGTAGTAGCAGTACTGTGCAGTAGTAGTACTGTGTAGTAGTAGTACTGTGCAGTAGCAGTACTGTGTAGTAGTAGTAGTACGGTGTAGTAGCAGTACTGTGTAGTAGTAGTACTGTGTAGTAGCAGTACTGTATAGTAGTAGTACTGTGTAGTAGTAGTACTGTGTAGTAGCCTTGGAGGCACTAAGAATATTTCTACTAGCCGCTGCATAACCCCAAACACAGCTCTGGAACTGGCTAATATTCTACCCGCTGCACTAGAAGTCCTTGACGTCCCAAATAAATCATTAAATACTAAAATGAGGGATCTGAATTTGGTTCTTCAGCTATCCCTAGACTCTGTTGCCCCTCTCAAACCAAGGAAAAGAAAGGACAATAAACTGGCTCCATGGTATTCAGAGGAAACCCGCACTCTTAAGAGGTTCACTAGAAAACTAGAACATAAGTGGCGTACCACTAAATTGGAGGTTTTCCGCCTGGCCTGGAAGGACAGCCTAATGGAGTACAAGCAAGTCCTCATTAGGTCCAGATCAGATTATTTCTCTAGGTTGATTAGTAAGAACAAACACAACACTAAGTTCCTATTTGACACTGTTGCAAATCTCACTAAGAAAAGTACACTCTGTGTTAGTTCAGATTTCTCTCCCAATGATTTCTTAGATTTCTTTGACCAAAAAATTTATGCAATAAGGGACAAACTACAGACTAGTCCTGGAGGAGTGGCCATCAACACTGAACTTTCCCCTATACCAAGCATGCTGCATGTTGAGGCTCTCACTCACTTTAACCCTATTTCTATGGAAGCGTTCATCGAGCTGATAGACTCCTCGAAACCCACTAGCTGCCTTCTCGATCCTCTCCCTGCCAAACTCTGTAGGGAACTTCTCCCTATTATTGGACCACCCATGCTTAGTATTATTAATGAATCTATTGTAATTGGCCAAGTCCCCAACGATTTCAAACAAGCTATTATTAAGCCCCTTCTTAAAAAACCAAACCTGGGTCCAGGTTGTCTTAGCAACTACAGGCCAATTTCAAATTTGCCATTTATCTCCAAAATTTTAGAGAAGGCTGTGGCACAACAGCTCACTGAGCACCTCTCCTCAAATCAGCTTTATGAACCTCTCCAGTCTGGATTTCGTCTCCACCACAGCACTGAAACTGCATTAGCCAAGGTAGTCAATGATCTACTGTTAGCCTCTGACGCGGGTTCTTTCTCTGTCCTGGTTCTTCTAGACCTAAGTGCAGCTTTTGACACGGTGGATCATGAGATTCTCTTGGAACGTATGGAGAACTATGTTGGGATTTCTGGTACATCACTTCAGTGGTTTAGATCGTATCTATCCGATAGATCACAATATGTCCACTATGATGGCTGCTCATCCAGGAGCTCCACTGTAAAATACGGAGTACCACAGGGTTCAGTTCTAGGCCCTCTGTTATTTTCTCTCTATATGCTGCCTTTAGGAAACATAATTAGAAGCTCTGGGGTAAATTTTCACTGTTATGCAGATGATACTCAGCTATATATATATATATATATGTCTATAAAGTCTGGAGAATTTCCACATGCTATGGAAAAATGTGTTTCTAGGTTGAGAGCTTGGATGACTGCAAATTTCCTTCTTCTAAATTCGGATAAAACCGAGGTTCAAATTTTCGGTCCTAAAAAATATAGAAATAATTTTTCCAATCTGACCTTAGACCTAGACGGCGTCAAAGTCTCTCAAAGCCAGCTAGTAAAAAATTTAGGAGTCACAATGGACCCAGACCTTTCTTTTGAGTACCATATTAAGCAAATTACTAGAACTGCATTTTTCCATCTACGTAATATTGCCAAAATACGAAAATTTCTCTCAAAGGATGATGCCGAAAAACTAATACATGCATTTGTTACGTCCCGATTGGACTATTGCAATGTGTTGTTCTCTGGCCTCCCAATTACCCACCTAAAAAATTTACAGCGGGTGCAAAATGCTGCTGCTAGACTATTGACCAGAACAAGAAAGTTTGATCACATAACATCTACTCTTGTCTCTCTACACTGGCTCCCTATCCAAGCCAGAGCTGACTTCAAAGTTCTACTACTAACCTACAAATCTCTGCATGGATTGGCACCACTGTACCTCTCCGGTCTCCTTGCACCCTATTGCCCCGCAAGGACACTTAGATCTCAAGATGCCGGCTATCTGGTGGTTCCCAAAATTAAGAAAAAAAACAGCTGGAGGTAGGGCGTTCTCATATAGAGCGCCTCTTCTCTGGAATAAACTACCCGTCTCAATTAGGGAGTCTGATACTGTTTCGACGTTTAAAATTAGGTTAAAAACGTTATTGTTTAGTCAATTCTACGACTGTTAAAGGTAAGTATGTTACTAGTTGGAGGCAACGGGGGACGGGTTGTTTCCATCCTTATTCTTTAAGTATAACTTATTTTAGAGTTCTCTTCCCCTGGAACAGATTTCATTATCCAAATGAGGGGGGCTGTCGCTGTCTTGGTGTGTGGGGTTGCATCAAATTCCCCTTTTTTGCTCTGTTAAATTGCTGCACCAGTCCACACTTGACCGGTGGGGATCTCGTTCTATTATGACTGTAACTGTTAGCTGCTCCTGGCATTCTCTAATCCCTGCTCTCCTCTCTCTGTCCCCCCCACACACATCCCTTGTGGTGTGGGGGGTTTGAGTTGTCAGCACCTGCCTGGTCGTCGGTCAGCCAACGCTGGACCTGGTCGCGAGTCTCCCGGTCCTGTCCTACATCTATAAAGTTGAATAATGGATTTTGGTGTTTTAAAAACCCATCGACACTGTATGACTATGTTTAGCCTGTGTTCTGCTCCTCTCTCCCACCAACCGTCTCTGGAAGAGGGGATCCCTCTCTGAATTGCTCCTCCCAAGGTTTCTTCCATTTTTTTTCTCCTGTTGAGAGTTTTTGGGGAGTTTTTCCTTGTCTTCCTTGAGGGTTTAGGTTGGTTGAGGGGCAGTTCTATGGGCATATGTGAAGCCCTCTGTGACATGCTTGCGTGTAAAAAGGGGTATACAAATAAATTTGATTTGTAGTAGCAGTACTGTGTAGTAGCAGTACTGTGCAGTAGTAGTACTGTGTAGTAGTAGTACTGTGCAGTAGTAGTACTGTGTAGTAGCAGTACTGTGTAGTAGCAGTACTGTGCAATAGTAGTACTGTGTAGTAGTAGTACTGTGTAGTAGTAGTACTGTGTAGTAGTAGTACTGTGTAGTAGCAGTACTGTGTAGTAGCAGTACTGTGTAGTAGCAGTACTGTGCAGTAGTAGTACTGTGCAGTAGTAGTACTGTGCAGTAGCAGTACTGTGTAGTAGCAGTACTGTGTAGTAGCAGTACTGTGTAGTAGCAGTACTGTGTAGTAGCAGTACTGTGTAGTAGCAGTACTGTGTAGTAGCAGTACTGTGTAGTAGCAGTACTGTGTAGTAGCAGTACTGTGTAGTAGCAGTACTGTGTAGTAGCAGTACTGTGCAGTAGTAGTACTGTGCAGTAGTAGTACTGTGCAGTAGCAGTACTGTGTAGTAGCAGTACTGTGTAGTAGCAGTACTGTGTAGTAGCAGTACTGTGCAGTAGCAGTACTGTGCAGTAGCAGTACTGTGCAGTAGTAGTACTGTGCAGTAGCAGTACTGTGTAGTAGCAGTACTGTGCAGTAGCAGTACTGTGTAGTAGCAGTACTGTGTAGTAGCAGTACTGTGTAGTAGCAGTACTGTGTAGTAGCAGTACTGGCAGCGTGGAGGTCTACGCGGTGCCTACCCTGATCATCTGCTTGCAGACCCTCATGAGCTGGTAGTCCATCTCTGGGTCCAGCATCTCCACCTCCTGCAGTCTGAACACACGGCGGTGACAGCGCTGGCTGAGCTGTTTCTTGTTCTCCTTCAGACACTCGATGACCTGCGCGCACACACACACACACACACACGCACACGCACACAACCAGAGGACAAATATGGGAATTACTTGACTAAAAAACAAGAGAAAGGAGAGCGAGAGAACGAGAGGGGAGAGACAAAGCGAGGCTGACCTGAGCGTTTCCGAAGGCCACGTTCTGACACAGCCTGGTGATGTCCTGCTTACACGAGTCGTATAGCTCTGGCTCCAGACGGATGTCCTCTGACTGACACCACAGCACAGTTACAACCAGCCCCTCACCTCCACCTCACACAGTGTGTGTGACGTGTGTGTGTGATGTGACGTGTGTGTGTGTGTGTGTGTACCATCTCCAGCTCCTCCACCCTCAGCTGCTTGCGACACCTGACAGACACGCGCTGCTCCCGGGCCTCCTGCAAGGTGTCGTTCCTCACTGTGGTGCTGAGGCACACCACCACATCCACCCTGCACACACACACACACACACACGTTAATACACCACCACATCCACCCTGCACACACACACACACACACACACGTTAATACACCACCACATCCACCCTGCACACACACACACACACACACGTTAATACACCACCACATCCACCCTGCACACACACACACACACACACACGTTAATACACCACCACATCCACCCTGCACACACACACACACACACGTTAATACACCACCACATCCACCCTGCACACACACACACACACACACGTTAATACACCACCACATCCACCCTGCACACACACACACACACACACGTTAATACACCACCACATCCACCCTGCACACACACACACACACACGTTAATACACCACCACATCCACCCTGCACACACACACACACACGTTAATACACCACCACATCCACCCTGCACACACACACACACACACACACACACACACGTTAATACACCACCACATCCACCCTGCACACACACACACACGTTAATACACCACCACATACACCCTGCACACACACACACAAACACACACGTTAATACACCACCACATCCACCCTGCACACACACGTTAATACACCACCACATCCACCCTGCACACACACACACGTTAATACACCACCACATCCACCTTGCACACACACGTTAATACACCACCACATCCACCCTGCACACACACACACACACACACGTTAATACACCACCACATCCACCCTGCACACACACACACACACACACACACGTTAATACACCACCACATCCACCCTGCACACACACACACACACACACACGTTAATACACCACCACATCCACCCTGCACACACACACACACGTTAATACACCACCACATCCACCCTGCACACACACACACACACACACACACACGTTAATACACCACCACATCCACCCTGCACACACACACACACACACACGTTAATACACCACCACATCCACCCTGCACACACACACACACACACACGTTAATACACCACCACATCCACCCTGCACACACACACACACACACACACACGTTAATACACCACCACATCCACCCTGCACACACACACACACACGTTAATACACCACCACATCCACCCTGCACACACACACACACACACGTTAATACACCACCACATCCACCCTGCACACACACACACACACACACACACACACGTTAATACACCACCACATCCACCCTGCACACACACACACGTTAATACACCACCACATCCACCCTGCACACACACACACAAACACACACGTTAATACACCACCACATCCACCCTGCACACACACGTTAATACACCACCACATCCACCCTGCACACACACACGTTAATACACCACCACATCCACCTTGCACACACACGTTAATACACCACCACATCCACCCTGCACACACACACACACACGTTAATACACCACCACATCCACCCTGCACACACACACACACGTTAATACACCACCACATCCACCCTGCACCCACACACACACGTTAATACACCACCACATCCACCCTGCACACACACACACACACACACGTTAATACACCACCACATCCACCCTGCACACACACACACACACACACGTTAATACACCACCACATCCACCCTGCACACACACACACACGTTAATACACCACCACATCCACCCTGCACACACACACACACACGTTAATACACCACCACATCCACCCTGCACACACACACACGTTAATACACCACCACATCCACCCTGCACACACACACACACGTTAATACACCACCACATCCACCCTGCACACACACACACGTTAATACACCACCACATCCACCCTGCACACACACACACACACGTTAATACACCACCACATCCACCCTGCACACACACACACACACACGTTAATACACCACCACATCCACCCTGCACACACACACACACACACACACACACACGTTAATACACCACCACATCCACCCTGCACACACACACACACGTTAATACACCACCACATCCACCCTGCACACACACACACACACACACACGTTAATACACCACCACATCCACCCTGCACACACACACACATTAATACACCACCACATCCACCCTGCACACACACACGCACGTTAATCCATCCAATCACATCTAACTACTGATGGATGTGAGTCCAGGAGGAGTGACTGGTCTCCTGGTAGGTGAGGAGGCTCACTTCTTCTTGATGTTGGGACACAGTTTGAGCACATCCTCCTTGCACGCCATCTTGAACTTGTAGGAGAAGCGGAAGTCCTTGATCTGGATCTGAAGCACAGAAGGGAGAGGGGAGGGACAGCCACATGAACGAGGGCATGGACAGCCACATGAACGAGGGCATGGACAGCCACATGAACGAGGGCATGGACAGCCACATGAACGAGGGCATGGACAGCCACATGAACGAGGGCATGGACAGCCACATGAACGAGGGCATGGACAGCCACATGAACGAGGGCATGGACAGCCACATGAACGAGGGCATGGACAGCCACATGAACGAGGGCATGGACAGCCACATGAACGAGGGCATGGACAGCCACATGAACGAGGGCATGGACAGCCACATGAACGAGGGCATGGACAGCCACATGAACGAGGGCATGGACAGCCACATGAACGAGGGCATGGACAGCCACATGAACGAGGGCATGGACAGCCACATGAACGAGGGCATGGACAGCCACATGAACGAGGGCATGGACAGCCACATGAACGAGGGCATGGACAGCCACATGAACGAGGGCTCGACATGAAACACTTGTCCAGGACAGTGTGACAAGTACAATGCAGCAAAACATTGTCAAGTGTCAAGTGAAAGAGACAGAGACAGACAGAAAAAGATAGACTCACCAGTTGGAAGTGTGTGACGCCCACGACACACTTGTCATTCATCTCCTTCTGGTGTTTATTCTGCACCAGACACTCCATCAGGTCCCCTGTGTCTATCTGGTTATCAGCCACCTCCTGAGGGGGGGGGCAAGCTGTTTAGCTTCAACAGAAAGGTCATTTTTAAACACGTTACTGTGACCCTGTTAGAACTACGACCTTCTGACCCTGTATACAGAAGAGGCACCGTGGGTGTGTAGCTTTGGGTGAAGGCGTGAGCAGGGTTAGAGGTACTCACGTGACAGTGGGCCTGGATGACAGGGTCACAGGCTCTCATCAGCAGGGTCTCCATCTGGATGTCCTGAGACAGAGACAGAGTCAGCGAGAGAGACACACAAGTTCCTTCAACTGGCTCACTCATCACACTTGAATCCTCCTGTAGCGATCAGAGTAGTACATATGTTAACAAGACATTTGTGTGGGTCTTACCTCAGATCACAGTTCATTCCTATCGTAGTGATTAAGTATCTTTAGTAGGACAGATTTCTGACCTCAGAGGAGTCCCTATCTCTGTGTAGGTTTGACCTCAGAGGAGTCCCCATCTCTGTGTAGGTCTGACCTCAGAGGAGTACCTATCTCTGTGTAGGTCTGACCTCAGAGGAGTACCTATGCTCTCACCTCAGACCAGAGCTCAGTCAGGTTTCCTGCCACGTCTCTGCACTCTGGGACGAGGTCTTCCAGGTGGTCCTGCAGGCAGTCCAGCTCCTGTAGGTCACATCACAGCAGGACACATCACAGCAGGTCACATCACATCACAGCAGGACACATCACAGCAGGACACATCACATCACAGCAGGACACATCACAGCAGGACACATCACATCACAGCAGGACACATCACAGCAGGACACATCACATCACAGCAGGACACATCACATCACAGCAGGACACATCACATCACAGCAGGACACATTACAGCAGGACACATCACATCACAGCAGGTCACATCACAGCAGGACACATCACATCACATCACAGCAGGACACATCACAGCAGGACACATCACATCACAGCAGGTCACATCACAGCAGGTCACATCACAGCAGGTCACATCACATCACAGCAGGACACATCACATCACAGCAGGTCACATCACAGCAGGTCACATCACAGCAGGACACATCGGTCAGTCACACAGGGAGAAAAGCCAATCACCTCAAACACCTTCAAACATTGACCAACTGACATGGCTCTGCGTGCGTGAGCGTGAGTGTGCGGGATCCCACCTGGCCAGCCTCTGTCTTTTCGCTGCACCACTTCCCCAGGTCAGTCATGCAGCGTCTCTGCAGCTCAGGGTCCAGCTTCACGTCCAGCGCCCTCTGGTGGAGGATACGCTGAACCTCCACCTTACAGTCCCTGGACAGCTGGAGAGGGGAGGAGGAGATGGGAGGTGGAGAGAGTCAGATCAGTGCTGTGTAACAACAGATATACAGTACAGGGAGAGGAGGATAGTACAAGCTTCACATTAAGAATGATTGATTTTGTCTTTTGCTGTGTTAATTAGGTAATCTGGAGAAATCATGTCTCCAATCATGTCTCCAAAAAAAAAACCTTGATCCTCATTACACAGCTGTATAATCCTCAATTTCAGTTCCACCAAATCACTTCCCTTTGAATTAGCCAGCAGACACAGTCCTGGAAGGGTAACATTCCCTGATCTGATTAAGATCTGTACCAATCAACCATCATCACCAGACTGCAGCCTTACTTACATCAGAACCATGTTCTGTGGTGAGTTCACCTGGACACCTTTCAGAAGGACATGATGGACACAGTACTGAGAGACATTGTTGTAATCAGTTTTCTACACAAATATGGAAGATACAAGAAGTGAAAAACAACCTTCTTAGTAACCACTGTATGTGTGTGTGTGTGTGTTGAGCAATATGTGTGTGGAGCAGCGTGTGTGTGTGTGGGTGAGTGTGTTGAACAGCATGTGCAGTGTTTCCGCTATGTTGATTTTTCCGTGGCGGCCCGCCAAGGCTACATTTCTGCCCCCACGGTATCAGAAATAGGACTGTACAAAATTTTAGGCCGTCTATCAGCAGTGATTGTTAGAAAGCGAATCGGAGGACTGCACGGACACGCGCTTCACAGCGCAGTTGAGATTGCGTGTGTGCGTCCTTCAGAACTGTAGAGCTAAGTCGTATAACTTATGTTGTCAGTTAATTTAAGGCTGTTATTGTATTAGTCTATAGTTCTTGCTAATTTAAATTAAGTTAACTGGTGATTTTCGTTGTTTGTAGGCTATTCTTCCCCTGCTAGCTAAATTGCACATGTCGATTCAATAGCGATTGCTGCCCTTGCGCACGTTTGTATTTTAGGTGCATTATTATGCTGAAGTCGTTTTAATTAATAGTGGGTATATTGTTATTATTAGCTACAGAATGCTTCGCCTATCAAGATCAAATGAAGCAGGCAGTGTACATGCTTCCGAGTGGCCCCTTAATCGATAGGCTAGGCTACTGACCATTTACAATAAGTTACGTCAATTATTAATTGGCAGCATTTATGCCATTTAGAACATACTTTATGAATGTAAGGTGTCATTAAGTAGCCTAACATTATTTCTTTAGGGGAAATAGGACAAACATTTTGTGCAATATTACATTAGCTATTAGACCATTACATTAACCTGCTCCGAAATATAGGGTTAGGGTTAGCACTTTGTTTCGGCCGGGGGGGGGTGAGTGTGTGGGTGAGTGTGTTGAGCAGCATGTGTGTGTGGAGCAGTTTGTGGGTGTGTGTGTTGACAGTGTGTGTGTGTGGAGCAGCGTGTGTGTGTTAAGCAGTGTGTGTGTGTGTGTGTGTGTTGAGCAGTGTGTGTGTGTGTGTGTGTGTTGAGCAGTGTGTGTGTGTGTGTGTGTGTGTGGAGCAGCGTGTGTGTGT
Source organism: Osmerus eperlanus (assembly GCF_963692335.1). Classification (NCBI taxonomy): domain Eukaryota; kingdom Metazoa; phylum Chordata; class Actinopteri; order Osmeriformes; family Osmeridae; genus Osmerus; species Osmerus eperlanus. The sequence continues at coordinate 1,679,351 of NC_085022.1, forward strand.
GTGTGGAGCAGTGTGTGTGTGTGTGTTGACAGTGTGTGTGTGTGTGTGTTGACAGTGTGTGTGTGTGGAGCAGTGTGTGTGTGTGTGTTGACAGTGTGTGTGTGTGTGTGGAGCAGCGTGTGTGTGTGTTGAGCAGTGTGTGTGTGTGGAGCAGCGTGTGTGTGTGTGTGTGTGTTGAGCAGTGTGTGTGTGTGTGTGTGTGTTGACAGTGTGTGTGTGTGTGGAGCAGCGTGTGTGTGTGTTGAGCAGTGTGTGTGTGTGGAGCAGCGTGTGTGTGAGAGCCTGCAGGGCCCTACCCGTCGGCCCTGCTCCTCAGAGCGGTAGGCGTGGCGGTAGAGGCAGGAGAACACGGCCCCAGGGGGCATGACCTCGCTGGTCTCGTTCCAGCCGTGCGTGTGGCACAGACGGGACGCGTCACCCTGGCACTTCTTATACAGGACCGGGTCCAGCCTGGGGACAGCAACACACACTGGAATAATCCTGACATCTAACAACTAACAATAACCTATACTAAGATGAACAAGTGTGTGTGTGTGTGTGTAAGGGCAGCAGTGGATCTGGCTGAGGGGAGATCACATGACTCACTTCCAGTCTCTGGCGATGAAGTACTGCAGTTCCAGCAGCCTGTGTTCACAGTCCTCCAGCATCTTGTCAGTGTACAGGTGCTCCATCAGACACGACAGGATCCTACACACACACACGCACGTCAGGACAGGCAGAGCCGGACAGGCAGAGCCGGACAGGCAGAGCCGGACAGGCAGAGCCGGACAGGCAGAGCCGGACAGGCAGAGCCGGACAGGCAACTCACATGGGGTCTCCGTTACGGATGTGTTTGCAGGCGGTCTGGATGACCGACTCACAGGCCTCGTTCAGGGCCCGGTCGATCCTGTAGTCAGCCCCCGGGTCGGCCTCCTGGATCAGGTTCTGGAGCTGAGGAACGAGGAACCACACAAGCCATCAACAACACTGACACTGACTCCCCCTGGGGTGGTGGTGGTGGGGTGGTGTGGCGTGGTGGGGGTGGTGGTGTAGTGGAGGGTACTCACGGCGCTCTGGCAGAGGGTGTCGATGGCGCCCGTGTTTCCTCGGCCCACCTTCATGAGGCAGTGCAGGGTGCGCCCCTTGCGGTGCAGCCCGGAGCAGTGGGCCTCGATCTCCCCGCGACACTGCAGCACAATCTCAGGGCTCAGGGAGAAGTCCTCCATCAGCATCCTCCTGTAGTCCAGCATCTCCCCCTGGCAGTCCCCGCTCACCGTACGCCCTAGGGGGAAACACACACACACAGTTAGTTCTGTAATGTGCTGATAGCATGTGGTGTTAGGCTGGAACAAAGTCCTAAACTGAAACCAAGTCCTAAAAATGTACACAAATAAACAGGAATTTATACAGAAATAAACAGATACAATAATGGAGGGATGAGAGGAGAGGGAGGAGGAGGAGAGGGAGGAGGAGGAGAGGGCGTCACCTCTGTGGACGGCTGACTCCAGGCAGAGCAGCAGGTAGGAGAGGGAGGAGGAGGAGAGGGATGAGAGGAGAGGGAGGAGGAGGAGAGGGCATCACCTCTGTGGACGGCTGACTCCAGGCAGAGTAGCAGGTAGGAGAGGAAGGAGGAGGAGAGGGAGGAAGAGGAGAGGGAGGAGGAGGAGAGGGCATCACCTCTGTGGACGGCTGACTCCAGGCAGAGCAGCAGGTAGGAGAGGAAGGAGGAGGAGAGGGAGGAAGAGGAGAGGGAGGAGGAGGAGAGGGAGGAGGAGGAGAGGGAAGAGGAGGAGAGGGCATCACCTCTGTGGACGGCTGACTCCAGGCAGAGCAGCAGGTAGGAGAGGAAGGAGGAGGAGAGGGAGGAGGAGGAGAGGGAGGAGGAGGAGAGGGAGGAGGAGGAGAGGGCATCACCTCTGTGGACGGCTGACTCCAGGCAGAGCAGCAGGTAGGAGAGGAAGGAGGAGGAGAGGGAGGAGGAGGAGAGGGCATCACCTCTGTGGACGGCTGACTCCAGGCAGAGCAGCAGGTAGGAGAGACGAGCCTCGCGGGCGCGGGGCAGGTTGGTGTCCATGCTGCAGCGGTACTTCCTCAGGTCAGACTTGCAGGCCTTGGCCAGCGAGTAGCTCACCTTGTAGTCCTGGGCGATGAGCTTCTGCCTGGTGGTCAGTGCCTCCCTGCACTGAGACACCACAGGTTTTTTTATTTATTTGTTATTCTTATACTTATATTCTTATACTATCATCTTACATTCATAGAAGAATATTCTTATATTCAGACTCACCCGTTCAGACATGGCCTCTTCAAACTTGTGGTTGAAGAGACACTTGTACACTCTGCCCTCCCCCGCCGGAGTCTGCAACACAAACACAACACTACATCTCTACCCAGGACCCTGGTCTAGCATGCACCAGTCTACATCTCTACCCAGGACCATGGTCTAGCCTGCACCAGTCTACATATCTACCCAGGACCCTGGTCTAGCATGCACCAGTCTACATCTCTACCCAGGACCCTGGTCTAGCATGCACCAGTCTACATCTCTACCCAGGACCATGGTCTAGCCTGCACCAGTCTACATATCTACCCAGGACCCTGGTCTAGCATGCACCAGTCTACATCTCTACCCAGGACCCTGGTCTAGCATGCACCAGTCTACATCTCTACCCAGGACCATGGTCTAGCCTGCACCAGTCTACATATCTACCCAGGACCCTGGTCCAGCCTGCTCCAGTCTACATCTCTACCCAGGACCCTGGTCTAGCCTGTCCCCCTCCCTCTGATCTGCAGCAGAAGGCAGGTTTCTCTCCACTCACGTTTTCACAGAAGTGCTCGCGGTCCTCGCGGCAGGAGAAGTACAGGTAGCGGTCCAGGTGGAAGTCGTCAGAGGAGAGCTCGGCCACGCGCATGATGGACTTCTTACAGTCGTCCCTGATGGCGTGAGCCCCCGGCTGCTCCTCCGCCTCGTGCACCAACGCCTTCTCCAGGCAGCCGATCACCTCGCCCTGGGAGTGCAGGTCCTGGGAGAAGCAGGGAGGGAGAAGCAGGGTTTAGCTTAGTGGGATGCTCATGATTAACCGTGTAACCATCACAACACGAGTGTTTACGGGTTAATACTATCGGTTAAACAGTGTTGCCAATTTAACGACAATGTGGCTAGATTTAGCAACTTTTCACCTTCCCTAGTGACAAAAAGTTTGTATCTAGCGACTTTCTGCTACTTCGGGAATCTCCGTTGTTGTTGAGCAGCAGCAAAATTACTGGAACTGTACTTCCGTGATGTTATAGCCGCAAATCATGCAGGTACAGCCAGCGCTCTCAGATTCAATGCGTTTTCGTTTTATCAATCTGTTTTGTTGTTTATGGTGCTTTCTAAAAATCAACCCCTTATGGGGGCAAAAAACATTTGATGTATTTTTTTCATTTATGGTTCACAGACACTCGTCCATTCTAAATTTTTGATCTTGTCGGTAAACGGTTGTTAACGAGCGTCGGTTATCGGTCACACCCCTAGTTTAGTGGTTAGAGCATTTCACTGCAGTCCTGATGGGAAGGTTTAGTGGTTAGAGCATTTCACTGCAGTCCTGATGGGAAGGTTTAGTGGTTAGAGCATTTCACTGCAGTCCTGATGGGAAGGTTTTGCTCTGGCACGTCAATGCCGTCAATCACCGATTTACCGACCGGTCATTCAGAAATAAAAGCCACGAATAAAATACCATTAGTAGCATTGTTGGGAGAAAGAAACTGTCAGATGTGGTAACGGTTTAGTGGAGAGTTAGACTTGGGCTAACAGCCCCAGAAAACCTCAGACGCCTGAATATTACCAACTCCTGTAGACACAAGCTGTGTTGAAGCACAGGGTGCCAAATAACTGTAAAAACAATCTAACAAATCAGAAAGCAGCAAAACACACAGAGTGCTACCATTACCTCTGAACTCACACACGCTGATTCATACTAATCTGAAGCTTTGCTAAAAGCTTTCCCAAACTGTCCTAATCCACTGTGATCACTGTGAGAAGAATGTATGTTCAGACTGAATCATAACTACTTTCTGTTTTCAGAGTCAATCCTACAGTTAGACCCTACTGCTGGTATAACAGTTAGACCCTACTGCTGGTATAACAGTTAGACCCTACTGCTGGTATAACAGTTAGATCCTACCTTCTGCTGGTATAACAGTTAGATCCTACCTTCTGCTGGTATAACAGTTAGATCCTACCTTCTGCTGGTATAACAGTTAGAGCCTACCTTCTGCTGGTATAACAGAGCCTACCTTCTGCTGGTATAACAGAGCCTACCTTCTGCTGGTGTAACAGAGCCTACCTTCTGCTGGTATAACAGAGCCTACCTTCTGCTGGTATAACAGAGCCTACCTTCTGCTGGTATAACAGAGCCTACCTTCTGCTGGTATAACAGAGCCTACCTTCTGCTGGTATAACAGACCCTACCTTCTGCTGGTATAACAGCCTACCTTCTGCTGGTATAACAGAGCCTACCTTCTGCTGGTATAATCTTATTCTGGAAATTAGAACAGCACCTTCCTTGTCCATTTTTAAAGTGATGTTAAAGACCTTTGTCTTTGACCTTGGTATAACAGCCTACCTTGTCCCCGGTGCTGATGCTGCCACAGTGCAGGGTGTTGATGTCTTCGCGACACTTGTCCATGAAACCGCAGATGAGCCGGTAGTTGCTGAAGATGATGGTGGCCATCTTGGTGATGTACTGGTTGCAGTGGTACTCTGTGATGTTGCTGCGGTGGTCCACCAGACAGGAGACCAGGTAGCCCTTCCCCCTCTCCTCCACTGCACACTCCTTAATCTGCACCAGGGGGAGGCACAGAACATACAACATCAAACACGATACAGGTGACAGGTAGGTGACATGCTGAAGCCTGCAGCACACCATCTCACCTCAGGAATGGTGCTCTTGCACACCTCGACAGCCACAGACTCAAACTTGGGGTCAGTCGTCAGGTTCAGCTTGTAGTTCCAAAGGAGCTGGAAGACGTTAAAATATTGAACAGAAAATATAGCAAAAGAGAAATAAATGAATAAGTCTGGAAAGCAGCTATTCCCAGAGTCTGTCACAAAACCACTTCAGAGATAGGATTTTATTTGCAATGCTTTTAAAACCTTACTGAAACAAAATATAGGCTTTGAAAAAGCAAGCAAGCCTCAGAATGAACTGGCTGTGGAAATGTGTGAATTCAAATAATCTTTGACAGACAATTTCCCAAACGTAGTAGTCGTACTGACAGGGCTGTTAAGAGAAGGGAGGGAGTTCAAACACTTACATGACTGCAGTCAGCAGCTATATCTGGTTCCTGGAGGCAGGGGGAGAGAGAGGCAGAGAGACGGGCAGAGAGAGAGGGGCAGAGAAAGAGAGAGAAAAAGGTCAGTCAATGTGAGTGTAATGAAGGCATTTACTGTAAACGCCAAAAGATGTTCTCATCTGTCAGCGAAACATACAAGTTCAGCAGATTCTTCTCACAAGAACACATTCACTTCCCCATCATCGCAAAGATGTGCACTGGCGTTTAGGACCCTCACAAGCAGTAAAAGCCTCCAGAATCTGACCCATATAATAGGCAGTAAAGATGGTGAGCACTTGTCAAAGCAATCAACAAGCTGATGTCTTACTGAGCCCCAACATACCTGACACACCTCCATTCTGAACCAACCTCCGAGTCTAGGACCACCAAACAGACAACAGCTTCCCCCTCACAGCTAAACTAACCACTGCGTCTCTGAGAACATCTCTGGAGGATGTGAAAGCCTTGCTATAAAAAGGCAGTCGTGCAGAAGGCTGGGCATAAATCTTAAATCAATCTATGAAAGAGCTACAATGGTATATTTCTTCTAATCTAGCCATTGTTGTACTGAAATCTGTAACCCATCAAAAACCGTGACCAGGGAACGCTATTCTATGGCTTGCCAATATTAGTGTAAGGGTTAGGACTCAAACATTTACTGAACAGTACGGTAAGCCATTAGATGGTTAATGCTTAATGGCTATCACATGTATTTGTTTAATATGCAGACGTTGGGCTGTTAATGCTGCTTTATAGAGCCAGCTATCCCCCCTTCCCTCTGTCCAGATGTTGTTCTCTCAAACCACGTCTCACTTCCAAACCTGCAGAACAAACATTCAGCTAATGGTCAGGCCCCTCTCAAATACCTCCTCAACACTTCATCACCTAGGACTCTCGCTTTGTCTTGTCAAGAGTATACTTGTATAGAGGCTAGATTGATTGAGAGAGAGACAGAGAGAGACAGAGAGAGAGAGAAGAGCTAGAGTTAAAAAGAGAGAGGGAGGGAGAGGGGTGAAAGAGGAGAGAGAGAGGGAGGGAGAGGGGTGAAGAGAGAGAGAGAGAGAGAGAGAGAGAGAGAGAGAGAGAGAGAGAGAGAGGGGTGAAAGAGAGAGAGAGGGGTAGGGAGAGGGGTGAAAGAGAGAGAGGGAGGGAGAGGGGTGAGAGAGAGAGAGAGGGGTGAAAGAGAGAGAGGGGGAGGGAGAGGGGTGAAAGAGAGAGAGGGAGGGAGAGGTGTGAAAGAGAGAGAGAGAGGGGGAGGGAGAGGGGTAAAAGAGAGAGAGAAGGAGGGAGAGGGGTGAAAGAGAGAGAGGGGGGGAGGGGTGAGAGAGAGAGGTTAAAAGAGAGAGTACTAGAGAGATACTGTTTCTGTGGCTCCACCGTTGCTTTGGCAATATGAACATTTGTTTCTTAATGCTAATAAAGCCAATTGAGTTGAATTGAAAGAGAGAGAAGGACAGAGAAAGACTATAAAAGCAGGCCAGTCAGTTCCGTAGACATCATGTGTCCTGCGCTTAATTTGGGGAACTGTCTAACGAGGCCTAATTGACGGCCTCTGGTGGCCTGCTGATCAGCTCCGGGGTCAGAGCTTCCTCTATACTCTAGGAGCATGTCTAACATGCTGAGGAATGGAGCTTATATGATTTGCTGAGACATCCTTCTACTCAAAAAAGCATCCACACAGACTTCTGATTTGAGTGGACGTGTTAGTAAAGGGTACTTAGGTATTTTAATATGCTTTGGCCTGCACCTCAGCACTACATGGAGCTTTGACAAGGGGCCACGGAGCTGATTAAAATGGAAAATCCAATCAAAGCCAGAGCTGACCCTGGCTTGACCTCTGTGTGCTGCGCTCTGTGAGGACGGCAGTCACATGCATCCTTTTAACCACCAATCCTGTCAGATCATTATCATCAGGATGTTCTGTGAATAGAAGGTCCGGCCTGCACAGCCTGCGAGGTGTAAGTCTTCGTGACATTTCTCAAATCACCGTTCAAAAGATGCTTAATTACTGAAATGATCACAAAATGTACAACTACCTAGTGTTCATTGGCTAACTCTAGTCTAAATGTGTTGACTTTCAGAAACTTCTCTTGCAGCAGTCATGCATTTCCTCCATTTTGGTTGAAAGGTTTTCCAACACAGGAAGCCACAGTCAACCCAGGCCTTCTCCACCCTGCTTCATGACAACCACGTAAACAAAACCACAACTGCCAGGACTACAGACACAGAAAAGGCTGGAGGCAGGAACAGCCCACTGCTCCCTACACCACTAACAGCCCAGGGCCCAGACATGCCTCCCAGCTCCAGGGAGGCCCACTGAGATGGCCCTGTACAGAGACTACTCATTCAGAACATTGGAAATTAGCCCAGTTAAAACAACAAGGGATATAAACGTTCAAAACCTTCTAGGTTTGCTAGGTGACATCTTCAACCGTAAAAGCACTCTTTACTTCAGCCATGCATAGTCTGTCCAGACCTGCTAGGAGGCATCTTAGAGTAAGACACTAGGACAATAAATCTTATGACCCCTGAATTATAGATTGGATGATCTATATCTACAGAGCCTTCTAACAAGACGATACAAGGACATTGGTCACTTCTTTTCATAGATCACTGGTCTTCACCTGTATTGTCACAACAGACAATTTATGTTAATATTCTCCAGTCCAACATGCCAATAGCTAATTTGGGCTATTTTTTTTGGTCAGATCTACGTTACCCGGATCACTCCCCATCTAGCTAAGCTTGCTTAGTACATAATTACGCGCACAGCTCAATGCTTGCCATGTTGTAGCTAGCTTCTAGCTATCTTGCACAAACTCCTGGGACACGACCTGGAATACAATACTGGATTACGATTGTAAATACAATTAAAAGGCTTTACCTTCTTAAAATAGCATGCTAAAGTAAACTACAAAGCTAATGTTATGACACCTTATATAACAAGCTAATTCAACAAATCTGGTTAACGTTAGCTAGCAGTATCTAAGATAGCTGGACCTGCCAGGCACACCCAGGTATTCCCATTGCATTGTATGATGTCAGCTAGCGAGCCACCGCACCTCTTTCCTCTCCTGAAGACACTCAAGCACGGCCAGGTTGTTGGTCCACGAATTTTTTGGACAAAGTCTGGTCAAGTCATCCCGACAAACTGGCTCCTCCGCCAGCTTCCAGCCGGTCGTGCGCTTTCGGAGTGGCGAGGCCGCGACTACAGAACTCTTGTCAACAGGCTCTGCGTTTGCAGCAACCGGTGCAACTCCAACTTGTTTTGGAGCATTATCTGCACTAACGGCAGGTTTGGCGATACCATTGCTCTGAAATTTCTCTCCTCCGACGGTATGCACGTACAAAAGGATGGACATCAAGAGCAGTAGAGGAGGAACACGTCTACAAGCCGCCATCTTCGGATATCTAGCTAGCTTGGATGGCTTGTTAGCTTGCAGGCTTAGTTCAGAGACGTTCTTGAATACGTCGGTGTGTGCGCTGTTGGCATTCTCCAGCATAGATGTACACGTTCTAGACTGGAGTCTCCCACTGAGAAAAAGACAAAAGATGTGATCTCGTCTCTACATTTCTGTTGGTCAAACTCGTCACCCTATAACACCTTTTTAAAATACACGTCGCTCAGTAAATGGCAAACGCCATCTAGAGTAGAGTTTACTCAATTTGCATTGTCTTTTATGAGATTGCCGCTGTCCTTGTGGTTATAATTTTCACGTAATTAGGATTACGTCGTCATTGCTACATATCACTGCATTTTCATCTAATTATCTCAATAAATAATTCACAATATTTTCTTCTGTGTCCATTCCTCTGACACGCTGCCGTTAATTAGCTCTACAGATCGCAATAGTTTATCCAAGCGTTATTTAAATAAAAAAAATGTTAGATTAACGGACGGTCTTTGGGCTGCTACAAGGTAGCCTAACTGTTCGTTGGCTAACGCAAGTGGCTACTAGTAGCTAGTTACTGCTCAATAAAAAACGGAAACATGAATCAGAAAAAAGTACATTCGAACAACGATCAACAACAAAGTCGTAAATGTACGCGTTTTTATTGTTGCTACTGTATGAATATTTGGCTTTATCACTAGTTGGTCATCTAGTTTAAAATTATTATTATATAAATTAGGAAATTATTGGACCAATGCGATATCAATATTGTATTCTGGTTGTTGATTGGTTATGGAAGACGTCCTTCATTGGAGTATTTGGCCAATAACAGATTAGCAGGACAAAACATGAAAGCACTTGAAATTAGGGTGACCACCCGCAGGCCCGTAACGGAAACACATGAGGCCCCCCCGCAGAATAAGCCTGAGAGCCCCCCCCCCCCCCCCCCCCTATAATAAATGCAAGATATCAAAACTCAAGCTTGTCTTGTGAGGGAAATTTATTCAATAAGAAAAAAACGCTCAAACAGAGCATATGTTACAACAACATAACAAATAGGCCGCCTACATATAGTTGATACTTTCTACAGGTTTGCAGGTGAGCCTACACATGTGCGCGTCTTTTAGCATATCTGTGTGCAAAGTCTTTTACCACACTCTTTACATCTAAACTGCGCGCACGTTCATTTTCTATGCTAAGGATGGCCAGACCTGACAGCCTCTCTTGTGACATGGAGCATCTGAGATATGTTTTGATCAGTTTCAGCTTGGAAAATGACCTTTCAGCGCTTGCGACAGTCGCGGGTATTGTCAGAAATAATTTGATGATGGTGTGAATCTTGTAGAAAGCAATGACTGTACGTTTTACACGATCATAATATATAACTGAAATACAATGACTTATTGTAACTTTGATTATGCTTTTTTGTATGTTTAAATAGTCAAACGCAATCGCTGCAACTGCATACGTTATCATGTTTGCTAATAATGTCAGTTATGTAATATATTTTATAATTAAGCACTTTTTCTACTTTCTCTTTTTTTGTAGTTTCACTCCATTTCAATGTTGTCAGCTTGATAGGAAGTCAATAAAGGAACAAGGCTAATTTTCCTGGCTCTTGGAAAGGAGGCTCGCTGTTAACGCTAGGAAGCACAACACAGAGCAGTACAGCTGTCAAAGTATAACGTTAGCTACTGGTAGAGTAATGTTAGCTATAGCAAACAGTACAATACCTGTCTCTTCTGGCAGATGAGTGCATCCTTCACCGGCTGGTCGAAAAAGACTTGTAATTTTGGGAAGTTTGGCATTTAATTTAGAAATGTTCTGTTTTGAATGCCGCTTTTGGGCACCGGTTTTAAATGTGCGTTTATTTTTCCTACTACGCTACAGTTAGCTACCTATTTGCAGCGGGCTCGCCGGTCTGTTTGACCATCTGACCTACTTCGTCATGTCACTTACCTAGCTAACAAAGAAAGCACAATTAAATATACTTTTCTTTATTTTTATATCAACTCTGGAAACACAGACAAGACAATAAGACATCCCATGAAATTCAAATTGGATAAAAAAAAAAAACGAGGGGCCTGCCACGCGAGGCCCCCCATCCCTGCAAGGCCCCCCCGCGGTGCGGGGGCTGCGGAGGTAATCTTTACGGGCCTGACCACCCGTCCCGCTTTGCGTTGTACCGCACAGCATTTCACCTTTTCTCGCACGTCGCATATTGAGAAAATGTGCCGCATTTTCATCAGTCTTTGTCTCAGTTTGTTTTTAATTATCATATTAAGAAAACGTATGCGTTCTTTTGCATTTTTTATAAAGTATTTTATTTATTCTTTTTGTGGCGTAGTTTTTCACCTATATTTAACAGCGCTTCGTCAGAATTACAAATATAACAGCCGTTTTTAAAATCCGATCCAATGGTTGAAAAGAAAAGAGTACACACGGTCACTATAGGTTGTGACTGCTGTCAATCAAAATGTGGAGCGGTGATTCGTTCCACGTGTTAACTGTCAGAAAACAAATGGATAATTCGGTAAATTAAATTCACATCCTTTCTAAAAATAAGAATTTTTGGTTTAATATATTCTTAATCTATGACTGTCGATGAATTAATTTTAATGTTTTATATTTTATTTGTTCATTATTTTAGTTGGACTTGGTCAGAACTGTTTCAAAAATAGTTATCTGCATGATGCCTGCTGCCTATGGGCTCAGTGATGTTGAATTTATATGGCATCTAAAATTAAGACATGTTATGTTACATTGTGATGTAATGGTGTTTTCTGAAAGGTACTAAAGAACAATGCATAATACAAATGTTTTTATTAAGTTAGATAGACATTATGTATGTTTCAGGTTATGTTTTAGTGTTGGTAACATTTCCCACCTTTTTCCCACAAACTTAGTAATCATCCCACATTTGGTTTGTTTGATGGTGGTCACCCTACTTCAAATTGATACGAGATCCCGCCCTAAATATAACTTGTAATGTCAGAGCAATTTGGTTGTGTTATGAAAAATGTAAGCTTCATGGTAAATAAATAAACATGGAAATGAGCTGTGATAGGTAAGGATCACAGTTGTTTCACTTTAAAGATTTTCGCAGAGATAAACGAAACGAAAAACAGAGTGAGCACTGAAGTGATCCATACTTGCAGCTAACCGCGTTAGTATCGGGCATCATGATGGTTCTCTACCTCAGACTAAGGTGTTGAGTGATGCTAATGGGTGGAAGTCTGGAAGTCTGCATGCAAATAATGCTCAGCCAAGTACCAAACGTGAATTATTTGTTGTACAAGTACTGTGGTGTCCTTTCTAACTTACCGTACAGCACTTTGGTAAATGTTTTTTATTTTTTACATGTAAAAATAAATGTGACTTGACAGGACATTTTGACAAACTTTTTAATGGAACTTCATCTCTCACACTGAATAAAAATATCAGGGCAATATTTTGTGAGATGAATTAATGAATTAATAAGACTGTAAATTCCAATCCTAAATTCCATTCAAATATAATAATAATAATGTTCATGTTGCATTTGAATGTCTCTACTTACAAGAATTACTATGATGCAAACTAATCAACTCAAACTGTTGTGTGTTAAACAATGTCTGGATTGAAACACTCAACTTGAATTAACCCTCAAATTATAAAATGTTGAACTGTCGATACCAATACCATCTTCATTAGCACAGGCTGTCAGAACATGAAGCAGCCAGTTTAGTCACTCTCACTGCCACTGGCTGAACTCACATAGCAGCCGTCCTCCCCTGTGCCCTCCACAAACCAGTGACCTGAGCACACAACACACACCACACACACAGAGGTCAGAGTGATTATAATATCATTCAGGTTTTGTGTCCTACCATTATATATCACATACATACATACCACTTCTTACTGAACCATTTGGAGTTTCGCTCTCATCCTCAAAGTGGTCAAAGTCCAGACTGACAAAGTTACTCTGTTTAAAAAAAATTAAAAGCCACTCGTTAAGGAAATGCAGAAAGCCCTGGCTTAATGTTGCCATTTGAAAACATTTAAACATACATTTCTCCCCCACCTTTAATGAAAGTGATGTTGTTGTGGAGTGCTACTCTTTGAACAGACGAGTCAGCTGTTTACCTTTCGCTTGAGGAGCGTATCCCAGTCTCCTCGCTCCCTCTTGACCAGCGTGATGACCGGCTCATTGCACTTCATTTCCCATGAGCACCTGTCTGCAGCCACCGGGAGGAGGAGCTCCAGGTCGGCACGGTAACGACTGTTGTTCACTTTGGCACTACAAAGAATACACTCATCTGTCAATCTAAAAATGGATTACCTGCCAACTGAACGGTAACTATAGCAAAAAAAGGTAATCAATGAACTGACTTAGAGCATCAAGAGCAAGGGTGAATGCATTCTCTGTTCTGTCACGTCAACACTGTGATTCTCCATCGTGTGTTTCCATACTAACCTGTACACCACTCTCTCTGGGAAGAACTCACAGGACTGGGCCACTGGGTTGGTGAGCTTGACACTGATAACAACCACGTCTTTTCTCTGGAACCACTTTACCTGAGGGTGTAGGCTGGAGAAGAAGCAGTGAGTTGATGACACACAGGTGTTTACAGAAGACAGATGATTAGCTTCAGACACTCGTACCTTTTAGGAGCGTCTACTTTGATGGCCCCCTGAAAACCTGTGACGTTAGCAACCTTCTCTGCTTTGACTACGTGCTTCGTAGCTGTGGAATGACCTGATGGAACAGCATGAAGTCTAGTTAGTTTCTGTTATTAACATACATCTGATTAAACAGAGTACCACACTGAACAAGTGATATTGTTGTGGTAGATTACAAGACCTATAGAGATATTATGGTAATCATACCATTTCCCACCGCTGAATGGACAGTGGAAATCAACTGTTTGAATTCCTTCATGTCTGAGTTCCTGAGTGAAAAAAATTGCCTTAATTACTATTCACAGTCTGTCCAAGACTTTTTAAACAAGTAAAAAAAAAACTTTGAAACAAACACAATGGGTCTAAAAGATGACTTAGTCAACTTAACATCAACAATGAACTTAGCAGTGTCTTTATCATCAATCAAACATCCACTGGTGCAGTAATACTGAACCAGATGTACCAACACTAGTCCCATCCCTGTCCAAACCCTTCACGTTTTCAACACAGCTACGCCATCAGCAGCCGATAACAACATGCCAGACCCAGTTAAGACGACCCAGGGTGGGAGGCCAGACCCAGTTAAGAGGACCCAGGGTTGGATGCCAGAACCAGTTAAGAGGACCCAGGATGGGAGGCCAGAACCAGTTCAGAGGACCCAGGGTTGGATAGGCTTGAGAACAGTGCACACCTGGACACGTACCCGAGAGTCCGGGCAGCATGTTTCAGGTTGGCGATGAGGCTGTTCCACTGTTCAGCATCTGGACGCGTGTCCTGGGTAGTCACAGCTGCAGCAGTCTCACCTCCATGGGTCTGGGGTGGAGGTTCTGCTGGGCCCTCCCTATGGGTCTGGGGTGGAGGTTCTGCTGGGCCCTCTCTATGGGTCTGGGGTGGAGGTTCTGCTGGGCCCTTTCTATGGGTCTGGGGTGGAGGTTCTGCTGGGCCTTGCTTCTGAGACGAGGGAGGACCTTCAGATCCCTCCTGGCCACAGCACAGGACAGCACAGCACAGGCTCTCTACAGCCGCTCTCCTCCTACAGATCACAGCCTTCTCTGCAGCCTGTCCCTCAACATCCACGGTTACCTGGGAGCCCTCCAGGCTGCACACACACACGCACACACACACCTTCATGAGCTTTTGTGCGCAGCAGCGCTGTATGGCTCTGAGGATATCTCAGGACACCATGTACGAGTTGTTATCCTGCTGCAAGGCTCCCGGCTGTAGCGCTCTCACTCACCCTGTCATCTGAGAGCCCTCCTCCTCCTCCCCCTGCTCCTCCTCCTCCTCCCCCTGCTCCTCCCCAGCCGCAGGCTCGGCCCGCTGGGTGAGCTCCCTCAGCAGGTCCAGGTGTTGGGGGTTGGTGGTGCCCATGCCAGTGTTGAGGATCTCAGTGTGGACGTTGTGCTCGTGTATGAAGGTCTTCAGGGCTGGCAGGCGGGTCATCCTCACCTCAGGGCAGCACAGGCAGTGTAATTTAGTTACCATAGAAACCAGGGGCACAGGTTTGTTTTTACATGTGTGTGGAGCAGCTTTTCCCCCCAAATAACAGAGGATGTTAAATACAGTTATTTTCTTAAGAAGTGTGGGGCGGGGGACAGATATAACGTTTCCAAAAAGTGGTAGGGACCTAATGAAACCTACGCCCCTGATACAAACAATGAACGCCATCTGGATTTGTGAATGAAACTATCGGAGCATACCATGGGATCAACAAAGATGGTGTTTCCCAGACTCAGAACAACTTTGGCTTGGTGCTGAAGGCCTCTGACCTTCTGGCTGATGGCTCTGGTCACCTGTTGAAGGCCAACCCACAGTCAACCAACTGTCCATCAACTGAGTCATGGTGGCTCACATGAACATGAGTTGGCTTGATGGAATTACAGTAAAATAAACAACTGAAAGAAAAATAACTTAGACATTTTTGCGACTAAATTAGCTATCATTCCTAGCTAAACGGGTGTGTACAATACCACTAGTGTTGCCAATTTAGTAACTTGGTGGGCGACTTTTCACCTTCCCTAGCATCAAAAAATAGTATCTAGGGATTCCCCCCCCCCCTGGAACTGGGTGTGGATGAGGGGAACAATTTGGTTAGAATTTACATCGTCACATAATCTAGCAACTTTTAGCGACTTATCAGAGAGCCAATAGAAGGTTTTCTGGGGCAACATTGAGTAACACACACCTTAGGGTTCCAGTCCACCTCCCCGTCGATGGGCTTCACCCTGCACAGGATGATCTCCAAGGCCTGGGGAGGCAGGCTGTGGAACTGGGGCGGCAACTGCAGCAGCTGGTGACCCTTCACCTCCTGCTCACGCCCCTCGTCCAGGAAGCGAGCCTGAACGCTGCAGAACAGACGCTCGCCCTGCTCAAGGACCACGGTCACCTGCACCCTGGGGGAGGAATCAGGCACGGAGATAAGGTGGTGCCACACACAACACCACGGAAGTCCTAATCAAATATCTGTTGAATTTCATGTTAACAAGTGCAGTAGTCTCATTAATAATAATAAGACTTTATTTATATAGCACATTTCATACAAGAATTGCAGCTCAAGGTGCTTTACACAAATCAATAAAAACAATAATACAAGTACTACAAATAATAAAACCCTTCTGAGGCCGCAGTTTTTGCTGCAATCCCACAACCCAGTCTTTGCGGTATCTCGAGCCACAGTCTTTGCGCGAATCCAAAAAATCAATAAAAACAATAATACAACTAATAAAAGTTATAAAATCTTTCTGAGATAAAATTTGTAAAATTTGTTGGTAAAAAGATAGGTTTTAAGCTGCCTTTGAAAATGTCTAGCGTGTTTGCTTCCCTAATATTTATGGGTAAAGTGTTCCATAGTTTTGGGGCGTAGTTGACAAAGGCCGCATCACCAATCTTCTTCTGACTGCTTCTGGTGATCTCTAATAGGCCTGCATCTGATGATCACAGTGTTCTAGCTGGTGTGTAGTTAGTAAGTTAGTTAGCAATGTAGCTAGGTCCTTGTCCATTTAGGGCTTTGTATGTGAGGACCTTAAAGTCAATTCTGAAGGTAACGGGGAGCCAGTGTAAAGTAGCTAGGACTGGACAAATGTGTTCTCTCCTTTTGGTTTTGGTTAATAATCTAGCTGCAGAGTTTTGAATGAGCTGTGGTCTTTCAGTGGTTTTCTTGGGAAGAGTTGCGAAAAGCATACTACTGTATACAGTAATCCAGCCGGCTGGCTATAAAAGCATGAATTAGCTTCTCTGCATCATTTTGGTTTATGAATGGTCGTACCTTCGCTATATTCCTGAGGTGAAAGAAAGCTGTTTTGGTCACTTTATTAATGTGAGAGATGAAATACAAATCTGAGTCCAGGATTACAGAGACTTGTCCCCTCTGGTTTAAGACAGGGGGTTAAACCTCCTAGATTCTTAGTAAGCATCTCTCTTTTGGATTTGAGGCCACAGAGTAGAACCTCAGTTTTGATCTCATTTAATTTAAGAAAGTTATCATTGATCCATTTGTTTATTGCCGACAAGCAGTTGGTAATGGAATTTATGGCCGTTGCATCTTTGGGTTCAGCGGATATATACAATTGTGTGTCATCTGCATAGCTATGGAAATCTATATTATGTTCTCTGATTATGTCGCAGAGTGGTAACATATAAAGAGAAAAAAGTAATGAACCTAAGCAGCTTCCTTGAGCAACCCCGTAGCAGTTCTCATGTTTCTTAGACATATGGTCTTCTAAACTAACATCAAACTTCCTTCCTCTGATATGTTTTCATCCAGTTCAATACACTGTCCGTGAACCCAATCTTTTCCAGTCTATTGATTAGGATGTCGCGATCAATGGTATCAAATTCTGCACTGAGATCTAACAGCATAAGTATAGAGACTTTATTCGCATCTGAGTTTAGTCGGAGGTCGCTAATGTAGGGCTGTATTGGCTGAGACCTGAATGCTACAGGCCCTTTGTCTCCGTTCACGGTCTTTTATTTGCACAAAAGGGACAGTAATGTTAAAATGACAATCACACTTTAATGACACACCTCTGGAGAGGTGGACTCAACAGTTGAAGAGGAAGGTGAACTGAGGAAGACTCTGAAATTATCATTACAAGTTGTGTTCTTGTAAATATATATCTAAACAGCTTTTAATGTCAGGTTTGATATGATTTGGTTTCTTATTTTACATTCTAGTAATACTTTTAATGTTGTAACATGTATATTTACAGGGTTTACAGAGTTTGTGCATGCAGTAGTCCAACATGTGTTTACATATTCCCTTGTCTTGCAAAGGCTTCACACTTGGTCTACTGCACACTTGAGTAAACCGGTGATGTCCAATTTGAATTTGTATGCGTTAGACAACCTTTCTTTCATATGGCTGGTGTCCCTATTTTCGTATGCAGGTTTGGGTGTATATAGGGAGAAGTTTTACCAATCACTTTGAGTTCTGTTTACGATACAGCTCTGGTGCGTTAGGTGCTTAGTTTCATTGTGAATACCTTCGTTAACGATTGCTCTGAAGGTTCTGTATTTGATTATGTTTCATTATTATTGTATTGATTATCTTACTATTTAGATAATAATCATTGTGCATTTTAAGTTACTGGTTCTCCTTGTACGTATCTATCACACTAAGGCGGTGAAAACCTTGATCTAGTTGGGTTGATACGGCTAATACTGGTTATAGACATACACTGTCAAAGTAGGTTTAACTTAAGGCCTCTGAGTCACTGAGTAGGCTTTTCATGCTCTGAAGTAATACTGTAGCCTCTGGGGGTCAGTTTACATACTGTGATGGTGGTTAAGTTCGTATCCATAGTAGAGATAAACGCCTGATTAGTGAATATGCTTACTTTAAAGGTCCCATGACATGAAAATGTCATGTTCCCCTAGCCTGCCTTTGGTCCCCCAGTGGCTAGACATTTTGAGAGGTGTAAACCAGGCCCTGGGTATTCTTCTCCGCCTTTTTTACTAATAAATGGAAGGTTTGATATTGGTCTGTAATTTGCAAGTGTACTGTTGTCTAATTTGGGTTTCTTTAATAGGGGCTTTCCAACAGCTGTTTTGAAGGCATCTGGGAAGACGCCCGTTCTAAGGGATGTGTTTATAATCTCTAGCACCGGACCTGAGACACTATCAAACACTCGCTTAAAGAATGTTGTGGGAATAGGATCAATATCTGAAGTTGTAGAGTTACATTCGCTGACGATTTTGGAAAGTTCACTTAGTGTGATACATGTAAATGTACTCATAGTCACGTTGCAGGATCTACTGATGTCAGTTTCACCACAAGTAATGATACTAGCTCTGATATAAGTTATTTTGTTCTTGAAGAACAGAGCAAACTTCACATTTAACTGCTGAGGATGGAGGGGGGGCAGGGACAGTGTTTAGCAGTTGGTCAATGGTGGGTTTTTTTTTTGGATAGTTTTGTTATAGGTTGTTAGTTTATCTTTACAGATATTGTAGTGGATAGTGATCTTTGTTTTTCTCAATTTTCTCTGCTGCACGGAATTTTCTTTTTTGTTCACTGACATTTTTTTTTCTCAGCCATGGTGAGGTTCTGCTTGTAGACTTGTTTTTGGTTTTCAGTGGTGCTACAGAGTTTAACACAGATAATAGTGCATCATTGAGGTTCTCTACCATTTCATTCAGAGAGCATTCATGATGAGTTGGCTCATATAGAGCAAACTGCTCAGAACATGTCAGCTTCATCGTCTAGATGGCTTCTTTGGACTAAGAATTATTTTGTGTTTTTTGTTAAGATGATTTCCAAATCAAAAAGTATAAAATGATGGTCTGAGAGGAGTAGATCAGTTATTGAAATATTATGGATGTTTCGTCCAGTTGTTATTACTAGATCTAGTGTGTTTCTGTGCCGGTGTGTTGGGTCTGTTATGTGTTGAGTTAGATCGAGACTGTCGAGGAGATTTAAGAGCTCAATAGTTCTTGGGTCTGCCTTTTTATTTACGTCTCCGTTTAGAACTATTTTGTCATATCTGGTGACAGTGATAATAGTTCAGAGAATTCTTGTATGAATATTGGCGAGTGCTTGGGTGGCCGATATATAATAACAAAAAGTATTGATTCAGTTTTGAGCTCTATAGCAAGATATTCAATTGATGTAATCAATGTAGTTGTCAAAGTCATTGACAGCTACAGTAAACGTTTGATTGCAGTGACTGTCTCTAAAGGTTATGCAACTAACTTATTAGGTTGAGGGTCCCATCATTTTTGTCCATGCCATTTTCATTAGTTTTATTATTTACAATATTTCATCGGAAAACTAAATCAAAAGTAAAGTCCGATTTCTATTAAACATGCAACTAACATCGGTGGATGCCAGTTTCAAGTTATTTCAGAGGAAATGATGCGTTCATCGTTTTTTGTGGAGTGGGTACCAACAAACTGTCGCAAGTCTATTTTTGGCCCTTTCGCTGCTTTATTGGAGACAGAGACAGTCAAGATACGACAGGAAATGTAGGATAGAAAAGGGATAGGCCGGCTGTGTGGTGTACTAACCTGTGATAGGCCGGCTGTGTGGTCTACTAACCTGTGATAGGCCGGCTGTGTGGTGTACTAACCTGTGATAGGCCGGCTGTGTGGTCTACTAACCTGTGATAGGCCGGCTGTGTGGTGTACTAACCTATGATAGGGCGGCTGTGTGGTGTACTAACCTGTGATAGGCCGGCTGTGTGGTGTACTAACCTGTGATAGGCCGGCTGTGTGGTCTACTAACCTGTGATAGGCCGGCTGTGTGGTGTACTAACCTGTGATAGGCCGGCTGTGTGGTGTACTAACCTGTGATAGGCCGGCTGTGTGGTGTACTAACCTGTGATAGGCCGGCTGTGTGGTATACTAACCTGTGATAGGCCGGCTGTGTGGTGTACTAACCTGTGATAGGCCGGCTGTGTGGTGTACTAACCTGTGATAGGCCGGCTGTGTGGTCTACTAACCTGTGATAGGCCGGCTGTGTGTGGTCTACTAACCTGTGATAGGCCGGCTGTGTGGTCTACTAACCTGTGATAGGTTTCCTCCTCCTGTACACAGTAGAGCCCGCCCTCCAACACTTCCACAGCCATCAGTTTCTCTGTAGCATAGTGAGCAGCCATGTTAGCTGCCAGGCTCTCATAGCAGTCGTCTATCCCACTCACAATGCGACCGCAGTACTGGGACGCTGTCTTGATGTACAAGGGCAACACCTAGACACGGACAACCAGGCAAACATTAAGGACTACAGTCATTCCCATGACAACCAGGCAAACATTAAGAACTAGTCATTCTCATGACATTGAGGCCCAGTGTCCCAGACATGGATTAGGCCTAGTCCTTTAAGTGACAGAGAGATTTGATGAAGATCTCCACTGAAAACGTGTTTAGTGTAGGACTAGGCTTGTAGCCTTTTGTGTAGGAATTATAAACCGCAAAGCTTGTTTAATGAATCAGCACATCAAAACACAGAAGACAGAAAAACGTGATACATCATGGAAAATGTTGTGCCAGGCAGCAGGCGCTGTAGTGTTGACCCACCACTATGCTGCCGGACGCAGGGTGCCGGGGCTGGTCCTGGGAGGGGCAGAGGCTGTGCCTGTCTGGACACGCACTGCTGTCTCTGGGACAGGGAGGCACAGGGCTTTTAGCATCATCAGTGCATCAGGCATTTTCTTGTCCGTGAATAAACACACTAAAGAAAAGTTTTACATGAATTTCTGCTAGGAGTCCAGTGTGTGTGACCTTGCGAGACAGCTAGGTTCACGAGACCACGACCACACAAGTATGCCCTCTTGCCGTTTGTGCCCAAACCACAGGGGTTCAGACACGCCAGCGTCCCACGATGAACTACTGGCAGCTACGGGGTGGTTGGAGTTAGCCCGTGATAAACAATGATAGACAGATGCTTCATCCAATCACCTGCCTAGCATTTTTTGAAAGCACCTGCCCTTTTCCAAACAATTTCCAAGGACAACTTCCCAGATGGGCATGAGTGACAAACCATCTGGCGAGTCAGGCTACTAATATATCTAACATCCACACAGCAAAAACCACACCCGGTGCAGTTACGTGGGGTCAGGACTTGCCTGCAGAAGCCGTAGCTCTTGAGGTAGGAGCAGAGAGGCCGGCTTGCCCTCTGCAGCTCCTTGGCCTGCCCCACGCCCCGGGCGAAGTGGAGCAGCTCGGGGGGGAGCACCGCGCTGGTGCGCCTCAGGTAGCGCAGCACGCCCGTCACGTGGCGGCTGTTCCTCTCCGTCAGCAGCAGGATTGACTTGGGGGGCGAGGAGGTCCTGGCACACTCCTGCTGGACCAGCGGCGGGGGAGAGAACAGAGACAAACTTAGAGACTAAGAGTTTAGTCACTCTCACTGCCACTGTCTGAACTCACATAGCAGCCGCCCTCCACAAACCAGTCACCTGAGCACACACACACACACACACCACACACAGTGGTGGTAGTCCTGTACACCAGAGAGAGAGAGATGAGGAGTGAGAAGAGATTACATCTGAAAAGTGTTCTGCAGGTGCAGCACCCATACGGCAGAGAGAACAAGCCCACAATCCAGACAGAAGGCTGGAAAAACTCTCCTGCCTGTTCCATAGTTAAGACTCAGACTCCCTTCTCTCTACGAGGGAACAGAAGAGTATGAATATAGAGTATTAGGCGACACTAGGGCATCTCTTCAAATGAATGGGTCGTTATCAAGCTCTGGAGAAGCCGGGTAATGACTCATTAATTTGAATCAGGTGTGTTGCAGCAGGGAAACATCTAGAACACGCAGGGCAGGGGGGCAGGAGGACCAGGGTTGAGAGAGGACACGCAGGGCAGGAGGGCAGGAGGACCAGGGTTGAGAGAGGCTGCGCTGGTGTGACCCACCTTGTCGGAGCGGTTGCAGAAGTTATCCACCATGCAGGCCAGGCGGGCGCCGAAGCGTCGAGGGGAGAAGGGGAAGCTGTAGTGCACCACACACGAGGCGTCCTGGATGCCCAGGGCCTGCAGGCAGGCGTCCGTACTGACTGAGGGGAGGAAGAGGATGTGGAAGACTCAACCTGAGACCAGGTAGTTTCATTTGAGGTACAGAAATTGGAGTTTGTTTCCGACCCATCGCACTGATGTTTACAATGTTCCTCTAGAAAAGTGAAAATGATTCTAAATCGTTAACTCTGAACCACTATATCAGTGGTTTTCTCAACCCTGGTCCTCAAGTATCCCCTGTCCTGCACGTTTTAGACGTTTCCCTGCTCCAACACACCTGATTCTAATGAATGGGTCGTTATCTAGTTATGCAGAAGCCTGCTAACGACCATTCATTTGAATCAGGTGTGTTGGAGCAGGGAAACATCTAAAACGTGCAGGACAGGGGGTTGAGAAACACTGCACTATATAATGAGCAATAGCTGTTTGTTTATGTATTTACCCAGAATGACATGAGTTCCTGGGCCAATTTCTTTTCTCCACTGCTCCACGACAAAGTCAAACTGGTAGGTCATCCCCTCGTGAGCTTTCAGGGAGAACGCTGATGTTTTGTTTACAGCCTGTTGGAGAAACACAGCGAGTGCAGACAGACTCAGTCAGACTCAGTTTAATCCGAGACACAATCAAGCTGTGCACATGACCCTGATGGACATGATGAGAGGAAGTGATGCGAGCGCTGTACCTGGAAAACATGCTCGACCTCCTCAGGAGAGCTGGTGATGATGAGGGTCTTCTGAGGGACACCAGGGTTTAGATCCAGCGCCCCCAGCAACACTGACACCTTGGTGCAGTCCAGAAACAGCAGGACTATCTGGGCACAGCAAGTACAGTTATATTGATCAAATTAGACATTTTTATATATTTGTAAAAATGAATTATAATGTATATAATTTTGAAGTATTTTTTGAACCTACTATATTAATTAACTTAATTTCAAAGTACACATGTATGAATCAAACATGCCAAGTTAGATCCTTCCCTGAACCAACAACAAAAAACTAAACGATGGGGAGAGAGAGAGGATTAG
This sequence comes from Osmerus eperlanus, assembly GCF_963692335.1. Taxonomy (NCBI): domain Eukaryota; kingdom Metazoa; phylum Chordata; class Actinopteri; order Osmeriformes; family Osmeridae; genus Osmerus; species Osmerus eperlanus. Next base: position 1,702,676 of record NC_085022.1, read on the forward strand.
AGAGAGGATGAGAGAGAGGATGAGAGAGGATGAGAGAAAGAGAGAGGATGAGAGAGAGAGAGAGAGGATGAGAGAGAGGACGAGAGAATGGATGAGAGAGAGGGGAGAGAGAGACACACCTGGTGCACATTGCCATAGAGAGCAGCCTCCTCCATCACCGTGATGACAACACAGGGTTGGTTCATGTAGCTGAGCAGCAGTTCCTCCATGCTGGGGCTCCAGCGCCGGCCCACGGCCACGATCTGTCTGGGGCAGGACACCCGGTCCTCACTGGCCGTCACCTTCTGGAAGTACTGCAGGATGCTGCTCATCTGGGTGAGGGAAGCAGGGGCCCGTGAGGGAACATCTGTGTAGCTCTGCATCACAGAGGTTTACAGGGCGACGCACTACGTTGTGATCTTACAGGGCGACGCACTACGTTGTGATCTTACAGGGCGACGCACTACGTTGTGATCTTACAGGGCGACGCACTACGTTGTGATCTTACAGGGCGACGCACTACGTTGTGATCTTACAGGGCGACGCACTACGTTGTGATCTTACAGGGCGACGCACTACGTTGTGATCTTACAGGGCGACGCACTACATTGTGATCTTACAGGGCGACGCACTACATTGTGATCTTACAGGGTGACGCACTACGTTGTGATCTTACAGGGCGACGCACTACGTTGTGATCTTACAGGGCGACGCACTACGTTGTGATCTTACAGGGCGACGCACTACGTTGTGATCTTACAGGGCGACGCACTACGTTGTGATCTTACAGGGCGACGCACTACGTCGTGATCTTACAGGGCGACGCACTACGTTGTGATCTTACAGGGCGACGCACTACGTTATTATCTTTGTAACGAATCACACCCGGGCAGGGTTGGTGTTCATCAGTTAAGTTTAAAGGTCCCATGACATGCTGTTTTTATATAGGCCTTGTGTTCCCCTAATACTGTATCTGAAGTCTCTTTCCCGAAATTCAGCCTTGGTGCAGAATTACAGCCACTACGAGCAGTCCTACAATGAGCTTTCCTCAGGACGTGCTGTTTCTGTGTCTGTTGCTTTAAATGCTAATGAGGAAGAAATAGGTTTGCAAGCCATGATGTCTCGAGGAAAAACCAATGTTGCGCTCACGCGGTCGTAGCTCATTTTTTCATTGGTGGGCCAAATTCTCTGTGCGGGCAAAGCAGAGAAAGGGGAGGTAACCTTCCCTATTGTGACGTCACAATAGGGGGATTTTCAAAACCGAGCGTTTGAGCTCTCATTTCTCATTCTCAAAGGCGGAGAAGAACACCCAGGGCTTGGTTTACAAATTTCTAGCCACTGGGGGACCAAAGGCAGGCTAGGGGAACTCATATTAAACAACCTCCTAAAGTGAAGTTTTCATGTCATGGGACCTTTAAAAAAACATCAGTAATAATAATAATTTATATTCTATAGTGACTTTAAAAGTTGCATCTCAAAGTGCTTTACAACTACAAAAATATACGATGAATATAAAGGAAGATAAAAAAATAGAGTGACAAATACAACTAAATATATATATTTTTTAAATAGTAAAAGCTAGAAGCAGCTGTGTGACCTGCTCTGGGGCGTGGGAGAACAGCTGGTCGGCCTCGTCCAGCACCAGGTGGCACAGACGCAGGAACAGGAAGCAGTGCACGGCCAGCAGGCGTGCCAGGCTGAAGGGAGTGGTCACCACAACCAGGCCTGCTCACACCGGGGGTACAGGAAGAACAGCCGTCAAAACCACCCCCGTTCCTGTCTCACCTGGAGAATCACGCTTCGATAGGGAGCCATGTAGCCGTCTAGGGAGTGCACTTCGCTGAAACCTCGATTGGATTGTGATGTGCGTGTTCCCTGGTGGCTGTGTTGCTCTGGCTGTGAGTGAGAAGTGTTGTGGTTCCCCTGTGGGGACACACTCACAGTTCTTGGGGATGTGGACAGCCTTGGCCTCGTCCCTGGCCTGGCCCACCAGCACCACCGTGGGGTGCAGGCTCTGCAGGCTCTGGCTCTCCTCCAGGCAGTTGTACACCGTCTGGGCCTTCCCCCAGCCAGGACACAGGATCACCGCCATGGGCTGGGGGGGACACCGGTAGGAAGATAGAGATGAATTAGGTGGCTGATATGGGACACTGGCTGGAATCTGCTTTCATGCTAACGACACAGTGCACACACGGCTGGGTTGGCAGAAAACGTTGGGTAGAAAACCACTGTCAGGTCCCTTACAGTGAAAAATAGCATCTACAAAGACCTTTATGAATTTTTGTTATTTTCTTCAGATCCTAGATTACATTTCTGGAATTTCTTCCAGAGGCTGTGAGGGTGCAAAGATCACTGTCAGATTTCTAACATGATGAAGTCTTGGCTGCAGCATCACTACTACATATTAGCTCCTCTAACACTACTGATGTTTATAAATCACATCTTAAGACCTTAATGTATATGTCTGTGTCCTTGTGATAAACATTAGTTATTCTGGTGCCTTATTTGTCCTTAGCTGACTGCACAGCACTTTGGCTAAACACCTGATTGTATTTCAATCTGACTTGACTATGGGCCGTGTTTGCTGTGGAACGCGTCCACCCACCCCGGAGCGAGAGGAGGAGCTGAAGACAGAGATGAGCTGCATGTGGGTGAGCAGGGGGGGCAGGTAGGTGAGGGGGTCGTCCCCGCTGTGGGAGATGAGGACCGTGTCACAGCCCCGCGCCACCGCCGGCCAGCTGTATCCCTCCGCCAGCGACAGACCGGAGCGTTTCCGTCTCTGCAGGATCTGAAGGAGATGGCGGATTAATACCTGCTTCTCCCAACCCATGTTAGTGTTTATGCAACCTTTTGTGGGGTGTTTATTTTTAAGGCATTTCTGCTTTATTGGGACAGACAGTGAAGGATGACAGGAAACGTAGGGGAGCTAGAGAAGGGAGGACATGCAGGAAAATGCCTGGGCCGGATTCGAACCCAGGCCCCTATGGTAAGGGCCTGGGTTCGAATGCATTTGCCTCTAACATACGCACTAGGGGTGGGGGAAAAAATCAATTCTAATTGGAATATAAATGAGTTTACTAAACTGCCAGAAAAACAATACATTTCAAGGTTTTGATGCATTGAGACTTTTTTCTTCCAACACAACTGCCTATCACAGTCAAATAGAAACAAGTAACACTAAACAGCAAACTGGAATCAAATGTAAGCATATATTGAATCGAAAAAATCGTGAATCGATTTTTAATCGAATCGTGACCCCAAGAATCGAATCGTGAGGTAACAATTCCCACCCCTAATTCACACTGACTTTGAGCCAGAAAACCCCCTATCCTTATCCGGTGATGACACGCCACGAAGGACAGCCTATTCGCTGCTGCTGTCATTTTAAAGAAAAATCCACCTGTTTACATTTGCTGCACTGAAACGAGTGACAGCTCATCTCATTACACGGTCAGCTCTAAAGGTCAGCTGATGTGAATGCTGATGCAGACAGAGAGCTGCAAGGCTTCCTGCACGTCTGCATACCCGTCTGTAGGAGTCTAGGATGGGAGCGCTGGCCAGGCTGGAGCAGGGCTCCATGGGGAAGGCCGAGTGAACCAGCACCCCAATCCTGACCGGGTCGCTCTCCTGGTCGGTGGTCCTGGTCTCCTGGTCGGTGGTCCTGTCCTCCTGGTCGGTCCTGGTCTCTTGGTGGCCCCTGCTCTCCTGGACACCAGAAGGCAAGGCTGACAGTCACACATGGAGGACACCGTGGAAAGTGGAACACTTTCACAAACATTACTTGGGTCCTGAGCAATATACCCGCTGATTTTAAACATCATACAGCGCCCGGTTCTAGAGATAGAGACACACACCTGCCTTGATAGAAGAACAAGCTTAAGTGTCCCACAATATTCACCCTAAAGGTGTGTTTGTGTTTAGCGTATGGCAGAGAAATGGTCGGTTGTTGATTAAGCTCAACAAGTTAAATGTTAATGCTCACAGTGGCTTCAGGAGAGTCTAGATCCAGCTTCAGAGGATCAGGGTTGAGAAACTGCAACAACCTGTGCAGAACGATAGAGGGACACAGTGAACAGAGAACTGAAGAGAGAGAGACAGAACTGGAGAGAGAGAGACAGAACTGGAGAGAAAAAGAGAGAGAAACCGAAACAGGAAAAGAAGGAACATCAGACAGACCGTGCGCAGGCCAGCTCTTCCTCTATGGTTTCCTGCTGTGTGGGGGTCTGGGTCACAGGGCTTCCAGCCACATCACTGGCAGCACTACAATCATGTGGAGGTCAAATTAGAGGTCAGTTCAAGAAGACCTTGCTACATCATTATCACCCCATTCCAACTGACTGTCTAAATAACACACCTCAGTTTAACACCCTTCACTTCCACAGCATCAGGGTTAGGGCCACTTCCAGGCCATTGGACTGCAGGGCTTCCTCCGTTACTGCAACAAGGGGACGGGAGGTGACTGTTCCACTGTGTTGTAGAAGGGAGGTGGACCACCACCAGCAGGGGTATATCTGTGGACTCACCACCAGGCAGGCATCTCTCCCTGGGTCTGTGGAGCAGCCTGGCCAGGCTCTCCCTGGGTCTGTGGAGCAGCACAGCCAGGCACTCCCTGCTCTGGCACCGTCTGGGTCACTGGTTCATCTCCCTCCTCATTCTCTCCAAACTTCAGATCGGAAAACAAACATGAAAACGGCACTTCCAGAGAGTGGTGAAGTTACTGAATCAGAGCAGATATACCGTATTTTTCGGAAATACAACCGCGGCTTGTACCCCGATTTTACAGTTTTCTTGTGGTTGTATGGCTTATATTTCGAAGCAGCGTATAGCCCGGTTTTAGAACAAAAAAGTGGCTTTGTCCCAAGATCTCTACAGACCGTGCAGCTAATTTAATGCTCAACACTGGAACGGGGGCTTATTGAAAGAGGAATTATTTATTGTGTCGTCTCAGTTACACTATCAGGGCTTGGAAATACAGTGACTTGCTAAAGTAGGCAAATGGCTAGTAGAACATAACATTTCATTACATTTACATTTAATTTACATTTAGTCATTTCATAATAATTTCAGTAAATCAAACAGCTGCAAGACCCAGTGAAATGTTATATACAACTAGCAAACCAACGTTAGCTAGCATCGCAAACGACATTGGCTAATTCAACTTCGGTAGGCTATCCTCAGGATTTGCAAGCTAGCTAAACTTATACTATATCTAAAATAATTCTGTAGACATAACAACCGAAGTGCGTTACGGCATGTTGTAAGATCTCCTATAGCCTACTCGTGCATTGCTTGGTATCATTGTTCCCGTATCAAGTGTGGCATATATTTCAGTGCGGGTTAAAATCCGATTTTTCAAACACAAAGCTCCCATTCTGCTGGGGTGCGGCTTATAGAAAATGCGGCTTGTTTTCCGAAAAATAGAGCACAGTAGTGTCCAAAAGTCTGAGATCACTAATCAAGATGCTCGTTTCAAATTATATTGCATTACAAATGATAATCAACTTAACAATTGAAGTGAAAAGTTGTATCTTTGAAAAATTTAAGTTACATAATTTCTTAGTATTTGGTATGTCCGACTTTTGCTTTAGTGACAACGAGCACAAGCTGGTGACCCGTGTTCTCAGTCTGATCTGACAACGTTCCAAACAGCTTCTTCTGATATTACAGAATGCTTTTCTCAGTATTCAAGCCCCCACTAAATGTTGGCTGTGTTCAGACTTTGAGGCTGTGTTTGGGGGCAGTCCTGCTGCTCTTACGGTGGGAACGTCCCTTCTTGCGCTCAAAGCAGGATTCAGAAACTTCCGGATTCTGTCGAAGTACAAACAAAAGGAGAAGAGTTACATGGGATTTCAGACTGATAGCAGAAGGGGGAACATGCTGGTAGCATTATTCACCTTAGCAGACTGATGTTTTTGGAGAGCTCTGTCACCAGAGAGGAATCCGTTTCCTCCTCTGTCCTGAGACCACAGACAAACAGACCAAACAGGATCAGAAACAGTCCTGTTGTCTCCTACATCACACTCTGGTTTACAATACAGGGCTAAGACCGGGGGAAACAAAGCCAAAACATACTTTTTGTAATCTCCGCCTTTCTCCGTGTTTGTCCTGTTGCGGCTCTTTGGCGCTCCCTCCTTGCCTCCAAGAGAAGGCCTTTGTCTACGGTCTTGGTTCTTCAAAAACAAAAACAAGTGTGGGCTACTGTCAAGGCGTTAGGCTGGTAATACTGAATCATGTTGAGTACTTTGTTAAGTTACGCTCACTTCAGACATGTCTCCAGAAGCTTTCATCTCCTCTTGGCCTGAAGCTGGTCCTACTCTGGGCTCTGAGACACGATCTGACACGGGAGCTGGTCCTACTCTGGGCTCTGAGACACGATCTGACACGGGAGACAGTAAAACAAAGGCTCTCTCAAAACTGCTGTTCCTATAAAACTACACAGCTCTGTTTTTGAAAAGCTACACTTTAGAGAGATGCATGTGTTGGAAGCGTGTGGTCTAAGCAGGGTGGCTCACCATCGGGTAGAGCTGGGGGGATCTGCAGGGGAGGAAAAAGAGATGAGAGGGACCGTGCGAGGCACCCGCTGGTGGCCAGGAAGTTGTCTGTGTCCTGGAAGATGTCACAGCCCAGCACAGCAGGGGGCTGTTCCGCCAAGCCACTCAGAGCCCCGCCCAGGGTCTCCTCACTCGTGGAACACGCAAACTTCTTGGTGACCAGGTCGTCGTTCGCACATATCTGGGTGGAGTGGGAAAACCCCTGTCCGTAAGTCTGAAGAACCGCTCATCGTTTTTATTTAGCAACCACTGGAACAGTGGAACTGGAGACGTTGTAGAAGCCTCACCTTCACGTTCCTGATAGTCAGGTAGAGCTCAATGGCTGTGGAGCCTGAGAGAGTCTGCAGCAGCACCGCCTCCATCTGTGTGGAAGCTACAGGCTCAGAATGGAACAGAAATGAAGAGGTCCGTTTAGAACAGTGGAAGTGTCAACATAAGGAAAAGAAGTATCAGTATTCCTAGGTATTGCATGTTGTTGAGAGTTCGTTCTGCATGTTTATTGAAAGTTTGATGTATAGGTTTACCGATTCTTTTTTTACTTTTTTTTATACCTTGAAGGAGGTTGTGCAGGTATCGTGTAGCAGAGCTGTCCCACTGCATTGACGGGCTACAAGAAAAACAAAACACGGATAGCGGGTGGGAAGATGCTACCATGTCACTTCCTTCAAATAGGAAAACAATTATTCAGGCACAACCATTGACAGCCTAGTCAGCCGGGAGCCTTACACAAGCACAGCCTTCTCCTCACATATGGACACCTGCAGCCTGAGGGGGTGCAGTCCAGACAGGTGGTACTTCCTCACCCAGAAAGGCAGCTGCAGAAACTTCTCCAGTGGAGCTCGGACCCTGAGCAAAGAATTGTCGCTGTCAGATCATATCACACCTTTGCTACACAGTCTTGGAACTACCACTCATATTGCGACAAGATAACATAGTTGACAGTTGAAGGGCCATTCTGTATAATGAGTTATGCTAATGTAGTTAGCAGTTGAAGATCCATTATGTAGACTGAGCTCTGCTAATGTAGTTTGCAGTTGAATAACCACGACATAGACTGCGCTATATAAGTGCTGGTGCCTGGACATACTCATCTGAGCGAACGATGATGCGTTCTCCATGGTCAACCAGGAAGCACATGGCCTGCCTGCCCACGGAGCCCAGGAGGAGAGACTCCACCACGGCTCTGCACCACTTCTTACAGGCCGAGAAATACACCACGCACACCTGGGGTGGAGAAGCAACACCGACCGGTGGTTCAACATCTCAGGCACGCGCTGCTTTACTGCAGTATGCACACGCACTCTCGCTTGGACATACAAAGTTCTGCAGAGGACATTGCCAAGGCAAGGAAAATACCCGCGAACTACTTCGACAAGCGATAAGTAGCGATAATTACCTGGCCTGCCGCTAGGGAGGTGGGCTTGATCTTCTGAATGTCTTGGTTGACCGCGTGATAATAGAGATTCATGTTCACTTGTAATTCACCGTATTCTTTCGGACTCTCAATGGGAATCCCTGGACCCTTCACGATCCGCCCCCAAAGACATGAGGGATTCTCGACCTACAAAATAAAGCAAATTCTGAAAATCAAACTATGTTGATAGTTATTAATCTTGTTGTGTAATAGTACAGTTTATGAACAACTGAGTGGGTAGGCATTTCAAGCCCTGGTATAAAATCTAGAGGCAGACATTACCTTCAAAATGGCTATTTCAATCATTGATGAGGCGTTCATCAATAGCTTGGTCCACTGCAACAGATCACAGAGCAAGTTGTTTAGCTCATACGAAGTGGATCGACTCGAGTATAAAAGCAAATGTCCTTTTTGCCGGTTGATTGCATCTAGTCAGCGTGCAGAGAAAAACTTCAAGCAATGGGAGCTAGCAAGCAAGATTAATTAGGCTAACTGACCAATTTAATGCATGTAGTAAGTGCCTGAAAAAAAACATTGGCTACTGAATGTGGAAAAAGACCCCCTCATGTTTCCGCGGGATCCGTGCTTCGACCACATGGGCCTTAGTCTAGCAATATGGTATCTCGGTCTGAACAAGACCGTGAAAGCGTTCCAACCGGTTAGCTAGTCATGAACCGAATCATTAACACACTGGCCAAAAGGTAGCAAATCACCACTGAATAAGATGGGTAACTTAAGTTAGCTTCTTTTTTGAATTTGAGTTAGCTAGCTTAGCACGCTATTATTGGTAGCAGTAGCCTACACCAAGTGTGAGATAAGGAGCGACCTTCCATAAATCCAACAAGCACACCTACCAGAATCGTGCAGCAAATACGGAACTGTGGGTTTTTATCGTTCTTTTATTCAAAATATGTTATACCTTTAAACTATAAATACTATTGAGTAGTTTTGTTTGGAACACGAGTCTGGTTGAACAGCCAGGTAGGTAACTCGGACTGCGCCAATTACGGTGCGTGTCCACTATAGCGTTATTTAAAGCTCAGCTCCGCTTGCCTCCCCACAATGCACCACGCAAGCGTTAACGCCTGACGCCCGGCTTCAACAAAAATGAAAGAATTTAATTCAGCAACTTCTATGTTCTGTCACATTCTCTCTATGGCCCCGGGAAAACCAAGACCTGCAACGCAGTTAGATTGTGATGGCGAGCACAGACGCAAAAGTGTTGAGTACAACATGGATCGAGTTTACCATAAAACAACTCTCTCTACGTTCTTCCAAAGCCTGGTTCTTATGGCAAGCCGTTTTATCATTTAAAATGATGGATATCAACAATTCGAATTCTTGATATCCAAAATGCAATTCTGGATATCAAGTTAGCATACATTTGCGTAATTAAAGCTGTAAACCAATGGGTAGGGGAGTGGGGGGAGTTAAAAAAAAACGTTGCGTACACTACGCAAAAGTTGGGATTCTGTTGGGTTTAGTCTGCTCGTACCGTAGCAGACGGGTTGGAAGATGTCTGTGCAAGTGTTTGTAATGAAAAAGTCTCATAATCTCATAAGAAACCTACGTGGACCACCCAACAAAAGAGGTACTGTACTAGTTTTGGCTTTTATACTTTGTTTTGTTCGATAACTAGCACTACAGTCGAGCTAGCAAGCACACGTTAATGCTACTGTACTCTAGCTAGCTAGGCTAGCTCATCATGAAACGTGAAAAGATATGAATATAATAGACTATACGAGTCTCCAATCCTGTTTCTGAAGAGCTACCTGCCAGTAGGTTTAAGGTCCAACACTAGTACGCCTGATTCTAATTATTATCTGGTTGATCAGGTAACTCGTATCAGGTCAAATGAGTGTTGTTGGATCAAAAACCTACAGGCAAGTAGGTGACACAACGTCCTAATTTCCCCAGACATGTCGTCTTGATGTGTGGGATGTGGAACTAGGGTCAGTTACAATTCTGATGATGGTATTGTTTTTAATCTAAGTCCTTTAATATGTAACTCTGGACAAGCTAGTTTTTTTATTCATTTGAAGGCTCCAATCAGGGCATACATTTTATCTGTGACACTGCTGGGAGGGTGAGTGACGGTGATGAGGTAAAACAGAAAGACTGCAGACTCAAGACTGCATAGAAGTTGAATACCCCTGATCTAAAAAATGTTCCCTCTTATTTCTTTCTCTTATTTATTTATTGTAGGTGGCCCAGAGTCCTTGGATCATGACTACCTGGCCTGACAACACCAAGCTGACCTTGTCCAAAGCCGCTGTCCACAGCCCACATGGTGGACCTTGTCTACCTGGTTGAACAGCTCGTCTGGATTCAGTCTGAAGAAAGGACACAGTTCACCTATGTTTATTGAGCTGCTGGTCTTCTGAACATGCACACATATGAATGTGACTTTAAAGGTAATCCAATCTGATCTCACCAGCAAAAGCAGAAGACAACACCTCATACTCCGACTACTATTTGATTGATATTTGATATGTCAGCAACGTTAGATCAGAGGAATGTTCCCATATTGTGTACAAACTTTTACCTTTACATCTCATGTGCTAGGGATAAGTAGTTATTAGAGGGGGCAGGTATCAATGTAATGTTTTATGTGAAGCTATTAAATAAATCCAAAGTCACATTTATATTGTACGAATTATAATCACTTTCTTTTAATAAAGTTTGTTTGCAATACACCATCTCCATTGTGTTTATTTCATTGTATTCATAAAATTGATCATATCTGCATTTATCTTACTAGCTAATGAATTGTAGTGTGGCCTCTAATTATTGTGGCTGTCTATTCTGTTGCTGCGGGTTCTCCATTGCATCATCACTGTGGGGATGAGATGGGTTGTCCATGATGGCCATCAGCTACTCTCAGCCTCCTTCTCCAAGCTGTCCAGCATGATCCCCAGCAGAGAACTCACCTTTGATGAAGAAAGTGTCTTGTTCGTCTTCATTAACGGAGACTTAAGTTCAGTTCTGTATTTTTGTATTCTTATAAGTGACTAGATGTATTATTGATCTGCAGATTGGGAGAGAAAACAGACCTCTGACAATAAATGACGGCACAACACCAGGCTTAGGTCTCAATCATGTTTCCCAGCTTCAAAAGTCGGGGGAACGTGTTTTATAGGGTCAAATAAATTCAACATGGATATTGATAGTCAGGTATTAATGGTGTTACAACAGTCACAGAGAAAGATTCCCAGCTCCCAGCCCATGACCACTCAGGGCAGAGAGAGATCATAGGTGGAGCTCTCCCCGCCATCACAAGGGACGTTCACCCAGTACTTTCTCGTGACCCTGAACATCTATTCAACCTGACTACACACAATCTACTCTTATCAATAACAAACTCACATGACAACATACTAAGTATCCAATGACTAGTTCTATTGATTTGTGAAAGTTGTATTGATTAGTGTATAACTTAAGTACATGGGAAATCCCATACATGCATGTACAGTGAGACAGACACAGTGATGCAATGTGTGTCCAAGTTAGGACTGTAATTGGAATGCTTCAAGTTCAAGTCTTTTATTTGTCAGGTACACAGAACAACACAAGGTTAGACTGGGCACTGAAATTCTTAAGACAAGACAACACAAGCACCTGGCATAACATAACATATAAGTACACAGATCATAACTTACATCTATGCTGAGCTTAAATAAGTGAAACTTTCTAAATATGCAGATAGCAATAAATAATCGACTATACTAACCCTAATACTAAAACTTCCTAAATATACAGATAACAATAAATAATACACCATACTAACCCTAAATGCACATAATACCTATTACAACCCTACAACCTATTCTAACCTAGGTGGAGTACAGTACAATAGTGCAAAATTGCAGATCAGTGACTATGTCAATGACCATACAGGAGCCTGATGGCGAAGTACAGTGAGGTACAGTAGTGCAGTGTTACTGATAGTGCAACCAGTACTGAAAGTGACAGTGTATAAGTGACTAGTCTGCAGTGAATCAATGTCCATATCAGTGTCCATTCAGAAGCCTGATGGCCCTTGGGTAGAAACTATTGTCCAGTCTGCGTGTGCGCGACCGGATGCTGCGGTAACGCCTGCCAGAAGGCAACGGGGTAAAGAGACTGAAGGATGGGTGGGAACAGTCTCTTAGAATCCTGCCAGCTTTCCTGAGGCATCGTGTGTGGTAGGTGTCCTGTAGGGCTGGGAGCTTCCTGCCGATGATGAACTCAGCAGAACGGACCGCACTTCGTAGGGCCTTGCGATCACTGTCTGTGCAGCTCCCATACCACACTGTGATGCAACCAGTCAGAATGCTCTCTATAGTGCATCTGTAAACGTTAGTGAGAATGACTGAGTCCATACCAAACTTCTTCAGTCTCCTCAGGAAGAAGAGGCGTTTACGGGCCGCTTTGACCACCTTGTCCGTGTGAACTGACCAGGTGAGGTCGTTGCTGATGTTCACCCCGAGGAACTTGAAGCAGTTGACCTTCTCCACTTCAGATCCGTTGATGAGTAGGGGTGCATGCTCCTCCTCCTGCCGCCTCCTATAGTCCACAATCATCTCCTTGGTCTTGCTGATGTTGAGAGAGAGGTTATTGCCCTGGTACCATGATGTCAGGGTATCAACCTCCTCTCTGTAGGCTGACTCGTCACTGTCAGAGATGAGGCCCACGATGGTTGTGTCGTCAGCAAACTTAACAAGGAGGTTGGAGCTGTGCGTTGCCGCACAGTCGTGAGTGAACAAGGAGAACAGGAGAGGGCTGAGCACACAGCCCTGGGGGGTGCCTGTGTTGGTGATCAGTACGGATGAGGTGCGGTCACCGATTCTCACCACCTGTGGCCTCCCCGTCAGGAAGTGGAAGATCCACTTGCAGAGGGAGGTGCTCAGTCCCAGGTCCACAAGCTTGGAGACCAGTCTGGAGGGGATGATGGTGTTGAATGCTGAGCTGTAGTCAATGAACAGCATCCTCACATACGTATTCCCTTTGTCCAGGTGGGAGAGAGCGGTGTGCATAGTCAGAGCGATGGCATCGTCTGTAGACCTGTTGGACCAGGGTGGGGGGCAGCGAGGAGCAGATGAATGATTTGACTAGCCGCTCAAAGCACTTAACCCTTGTGTTATCTTCGGGTCATTCTGACCCATCAGTCATTGTGACCCACCGTCGTATTGCGACAAATTTACCTCATACAAAAACAAAGTGAAGCATTTTCTTTTAACTGTCGGGCTGTCTCAGACCCCCCACATTGGAATGGTTAAAAGAAAATTATTTGTATTTGTTTTTGTATTGGGTAAAATTGGGTAAACACAACGATGGTTCGTTATGAACCTTTGGGTCATGTGACCCGAAGGCAGCACGAGGGTTAATAACACCCATTGGAAATGCCAGTCCTAGGAATTAATGACTGCATCTTTTGTTATGAACTGCATCATTTCAACATATTTGTGAAATAATAAAACACAATGCCTGCCTTTTCCCTCCCTCATGAACAACATAGGCCATACTTATGTAAAATGAGCTGGTTTTGGATTGTGTTGGACGGTTTAGCATCTATAGCTCCAAGAGGAAAGTTTAGTAGTTTTATTACAAATAATTGAAAGCTTAATGTATGCCAGTAGTGCTTCAAATTATTGGGTGGTATAGTCTCATAAATTTTCGTGCGTATGTTACTCGTGTGTACCTGCTACTCGGAGCAGGTACACATTTGAACAGTAGATGGCGTAGTTCTGCCAATTTAGTGGAATTTAATCTGAACCCAGATAACGATGTTACACATACAATACATTCATAAAAATAAAAAAAGGACAATGATTACGTTTTTTGGGGTCTCAAAACATCCAAATTCATCCATTTTCAAAATCAATGTTGAACTAAACCAAACGCCAACGGATGGCAAAGTCTACAATGGCCGCAGTGGGCAACGCTCTTAGCGTAGAAAATGTTACGCCTTTGCAAACAGAATTTACGTAGCCTGCCTACTCCCGCCCACATGAAAGTCATTAGCATACATTGTTGATATCCAGAATTCAATTCTGGATATCAAGAATTCGAATTGTTGATATCCAAAATGCAATTCTTGATATCCAAAATTCGAATTGATGATATCCAAAATGCAATTCTTGATATCCAAAATTCGAATTGTTGATATTCAAAATGCAATTCTTGATATCCAAAATTCGAATTCTTGATATCCAAAATGCAATTCTTGATATCCAAAATTGGAATTCTTGATATCAAAAATTCGAATTTTGGATATCAAGAATTCATTGGTTAAATGATAAAACGGCTTGCCATAGAGTCTGGAGCAAGACGGCTAATTTAGTCTCTTTCGCCTTATTGTCGTTGAGAAATCTCAGATTTGATTGCAGTTTTTGCAAGTTCAACATGGATTATAGGTCGAAAGTTCAATGAACGAGTATGTCCTTTCGATTTCTTACATGGTGATTCGTTGTTGCCCATAACATTAGCATTCTGCTAATGAATGCTGATTGTATGACGTCAATTACATTTTAAAAGGCTTTTTAGAACAAAAAGGGACTTAAAATCTAACACCCAGCAGTGTGTACCTTATTGGCCTCCTCTTTCGAATGCAACATTCAAATTACTCGACAATTATATCCTGAGAAGTGGATTTTGAGGGTTATAGCTCCATAGACCTCCATTCATTCTGCACTCGCCTGTGGGCGCCCTCGTATGGAACCTCGAGTGGAACCAGTTCAGAAGCCGGCAGTTTCCCGAGAGTGGCAGATCTCCCCTTATAAGACATTCTCTGGTGGTTCTCAACCCTGGTCCTCAGGGACCCCCTGTCCTGAATGTTTTAGATATGTCCCTGCCCCAACACACCTGATTCTAATGAATGATTAGTTATGCTGCTATTTTCATTCTGCCATTTCCCTTCCTCCCCCCTCTGGTCTGATCTGGGTCCTCGGGTCTGGGTAAGGGTCTGGTCTGGGTCCTGGTCAGGGTCTGTGTCTGATCTGGGTCTGGTCTGATCTGGGTCCTCTGGTCAGGGTCTGGGTCCTGGTCTGGGTCCTGGTCTGGGTCCTGGTCTGGTCTGGGTCTGGGTCCTGGTCCTGGTCTGGGTCTAGGTCTAGACTTGGGCTCTTTAAGGTTTTCATGTTTTGTGCACTAGGGTTCACTGTTGCTTCAATAATGAAAACTCCTGTGTAAGTACTGCACGTGAAAGACACCACCACCCATGTTCCTCAAAAAAAAACATGTTTTTGTGAATCTTATTATCCGATTTATATTCAAACTTTGCTTGAGTGCTACATATAAAACATTCCACAAATTTAAATACACATTCAGAGTGGTATGAACACCCTTCTCTTCAGAGTGGTATGAACACCTTCTCTTCAGAGTGGTACACCTTCTCTTCAGAGTGGTATGAACACCATTCTCTTTGTGGTATGAACACCAGTTTTTTTTTTTTATTAAAATGTCCTCTTAAGTTATAACCCCCCTAAACATTTTTTGTATGTTGCCAGGAATTTTTATTTCCTCAAAGCCTGATAAAGCAGAATGTTAATGAGTTAGTGTTTCCTACATTTACAATCCTCATGTCTCTTTTTCGTAGGATGCACAATGAGTGCATGATGCTTTTGGACATGTACACACCTCTACACAGTCATTCAGACACTGAAAACATTGTGCAACACTGATCTTCACCAGGGGATGTTGTGATGTGCTGCTTTGTGACCTTCCTCTTGATGTCTGTGTTCTCACCATGCAGTATTTCTAACCAAGCAGTGAGCTGTTTATCTGTCCCCAAACTCTCTCTCTTTCACACACAAACACATACTGTAGAATTAGTGTCATCTGGTGAGATCAGGGAAGTGGCTTTCGACAGGCGAGTTTCCTCTGTAAAGGCAGCTCTCTCCACACGACCTTGGGAGCTGGTTCAGTTGTGGTTCCTGCAGTCAGCTCTGTTTCCTCTGCTTCTCTCTGACCGGGAGGCGTAATGCATGTCATCCATAATGAATGGCCTTGAGTCATGTTACCGTCACACTCGGACAAGCGTCGAGGTTCTCGTCTTGTATGGGCCAATCAAGTGCGCTGACACCAGCCTGTGTCTATGTAAAACAGTTTGTTAGTCTACAGAACCACACTTAGACGATGCATATCCCTCAAAGGACCTCTTGTGACACGTGGACCGTGTGACAGGCGATACTTATTAACTCGCCTCCAGAGAGGGGATCCAAAGCTCTCTGCCCCAGTCAAGTACGAGTAGCCTGCTTTCAGGGAAATGGTGAGACAAGCCGTCATTCAAACGCTTGTGTTATTCTAAACAGTTACTGGATTGGCTCCTGGCACGGCTCTGTATTCCATAGCCCCGCCTCTAACTGTCAAGATCTTGACTGCGTAATATTGTGAGCGCTGTTGCAGTAGCCTACTGTGCTGAGATGCGATGAGCTCCAAGTTTTTACTTGAAGGTTACTTTACCGAACACGACTCGTAGCGGAGATCACAGAACGGGAGAACAAAGCCTAAGAGGTTTTAAAGCCCTTTATATTTATTACGTCGTGAATTTATTTTAAACACTATTTTCAAAGCCATCTTGCAGTATGAGGAGCAGATATGGCAAGGAGTAGCAAGTCCGTGGCGCGGACCCTGGAGGATTTGACGCTTGACTCGGGTTATGGTGGAGCCGCCGACTCATTCAGGTCTTCCACTGCGTCGCTGTGCTGTTTCGAGGCACATGCACCGAATGCGTATGGGGGGAATTTTTGGCATTTAACCGACTCGATGCACAGTCGACACAACAGCCTAGACACGGTGAACACCGTGCTGGTGGAGGACTCGGAGGCGCTGGAGTGCTCCGGTCAGTGCGCGAAACTACCGGAGTTGGAAGACGTGCCATGGACCCTGGAGGAAGTGGAGAGCGCTCTGATCCGGGACGAGGAGCTGAGGCAGGGGCTCGTGTCACCGGAGGTATTGGCCCATCTCTCGGTACTGGTCAGCCGCGCGCTGGTGAGAGTCGCCAAAGAGGCACAGCGTCTGAGTTTGCGTTACGCCAAATGCACCAAATATGAGATTCAAAGTGCCATAAAGATAGTACTGTCGTGGACTGTGTCGATGAACTGCATCACCGCGGCGCTGAGTGCCTTGTCTCTGTACAATATGAGCACAGAGGACAAGTTCAGCCGCGGGAAATCGGCCCGGTGCGGCCTCATATTCAACGTGGGGCGGTTCTTCAGGTGGATGGTGGAAAGCAGGGTCGCGGTCAGGATCCACGAACACGCTGCCATTTACTTGACAGCGTGCACGGAGAGTCTGTTCCGAGAGGTGTACGCGCGGGCGCTGCGCAGTGCGCCGGGGGAAAAAGATAACGGCATCCCGAAGTTTACCGTGGAGGCGTTAGAACACGCCGTCAACAACGACGCAGAGTTATGGGGGACTCTTCTGCAGTACCAGCACCTGATCTGCGGGAAGAACGAGAGTGGTGAGTTAGCGAGACCTCAGAGCCAAATGTTGTGTAATCATCTGTCTGTTTTCACAACGTGGAAGTGTTTGGGCCTGTCAGTAGCAGTTGGCGTCATGTTCAGCACGCACAGAACATTCGAGGCTGTGTCTCACCGGTCATCAGCGCATTGACATACCCCCAGTGTATCAGTGACAGGGTCATGCTGAAGACCATCAGAGATATCTTTAAACTCTGTCCTCTGGCCTGGTTTTGTCCAAGAATTATGAATCACGTTTACAGTTGTTAAGCTATAACCTACAGGAAGTTCTTAAACTGCCATGCTCATGTCCACACAACATCTCACCTCTAACCTGTGGGAATACACCCTGGGTGGAGTTTAGTGGGTAGAGGGGTCTGATGAGTTAATACGATGTTAGTGTTTCCCAGACTGTTGCCCCTGACTCCTGCTGGTCCAGGACTGCAACAGCACGGTCAGCTGTGAGAGGGTGTTACTGTGCTGAGGGAGGGAGGCAGGCAGGCAGGCTGGGAGGCAGGCACGCTGGGAGGCAGGCAGGCAGGCAGGCAGGCAGGCAGGCAGGCAGGGAGGGAGGCAGGCAGGCAGGGAGGGAGGCAGGCAGGGAGGGAGGCAGGCACGCTGGGAGGCAGGCAGGCAGGGAGGGAGGGAGGCAGGCAGGGAGGGAGGCAGGCACGCTGGGAGGCAGGCAGGCAGGCAGGGAGGGAGGGAGGCACGCTGGGAGGGAGGCAGGCAGGCAGGCAGGCAGGCAGGCAGGCAGGGAGGGAGGGAGGGAGGGAGGGAGGGAGGGAGGGAGGCAGGCACGCTGGGAGGCAGGCAGGCAGGCAGGCAGGCAGGCAGGGAGGGAGGGAGGGAGGGAGGGAGGGAGGGAGGGAGGCAGGCACGCTGGGAGGCAGGCAGGCAGGCAGGCAGGCAGGCAGGGAGGGAGGGAGGGAGGGAGGGAGGCAGGCAGGCTGGGAGGGAGGCAGGGAGGGAGGGAGGGAGGGAGGGAGGGAGGGAGGCAGGCAGGCAGGCAGGCAGGGAGGGAGGGAGGGAGGGAGGGAGGGAGGGAGGGAGGCAGGCTGGCAGGCAGGCAGGCAGGGAGGGAGGGAGGGAGGGAGGGAGGGAGGGAGGGAGGGAGGGAGGGAGGCAGGCTGGCAGGCTGGCAGGCAGGGAGGGAGGCAGGCAGGCAGGGAGGGAGGGAGGGAGGGAGGCAGGCAGGCAGGGAGGGAGGGAGGGAGGGAGGGAGGGAGGGAGGGAGGGAGGGAGGGAGGGAGGGAGGCAGGCAGGCAGGGAGGGAGGGAGGGAGGGAGGGAGGGAGGGAGGCAGGCAGGGAGGGAGGGAGGGAGGGAGGGAGGGAGGGAGGGAGGGAGGGAGGGAGGGAGGCAGGCAGGCAGGCAGGGAGGGAGGGAGGGAGGGAGGGAGGGAGGGAGGGAGGGAGGGAGGCAGGCTGGCAGGCTGGCAGGCAGGGAGGGAGGGAGGGAGGGAGGGAGGGAGGCAGGCAGGCAGGCAGGCAGGCAGGCAGGCAGGCAGGGAGGGAGGCAGGCAGGCAGGGAGGGAGGCAGGCAGGGAGGGAGGCAGGCACGCTGGGAGGCAGGCAGGCAGGGAGGGAGGGAGGCAGGCAGGGAGGGAGGCAGGCACGCTGGGAGGCAGGCAGGCAGGCAGGGAGGGAGGGAGGCACGCTGGGAGGGAGGCAGGCAGGCAGGCAGGCAGGCAGGCAGGCAGGGAGGGAGGGAGGGAGGGAGGGAGGGAGGGAGGGAGGCAGGCACGCTGGGAGGCAGGCAGGCAGGCAGGCAGGCAGGCAGGGAGGGAGGGAGGGAGGGAGGGAGGGAGGGAGGGAGGCAGGCACGCTGGGAGGCAGGCAGGCAGGCAGGCAGGCAGGCAGGGAGGGAGGGAGGGAGGGAGGGAGGCAGGCAGGCTGGGAGGGAGGCAGGGAGGGAGGGAGGGAGGGAGGGAGGGAGGGAGGCAGGCAGGCAGGCAGGCAGGGAGGGAGGGAGGGAGGGAGGGAGGGAGGGAGGGAGGCAGGCTGGCAGGCAGGCAGGCAGGGAGGGAGGGAGGGAGGGAGGGAGGGAGGGAGGGAGGGAGGGAGGCAGGCTGGCAGGCTGGCAGGCAGGGAGGGAGGCAGGCAGGCAGGGAGGGAGGGAGGGAGGGAGGCAGGCAGGCAGGGAGGGAGGGAGGGAGGGAGGGAGGGAGGGAGGGAGGGAGGGAGGGAGGGAGGGAGGCAGGCAGGCAGGGAGGGAGGGAGGGAGGGAGGGAGGGAGGGAGGCAGGCAGGGAGGGAGGGAGGGAGGGAGGGAGGGAGGGAGGGAGGGAGGGAGGGAGGGAGGCAGGCAGGCAGGCAGGGAGGGAGGGAGGGAGGGAGGGAGGGAGGGAGGGAGGGAGGGAGGCAGGCTGGCAGGCTGGCAGGCAGGGAGGGAGGGAGGGAGGGAGGGAGGGAGGGAGGCAGGGAGGGAGGGAGGGAGGGAGGGAGGGAGGGAGGCAGGGAGGGAGGCAGGGAGGGAGGGAGGGAGGGAGGGAGGGAGGGAGGGAGGGAGGCAGGCAGGGAGGGAGGGAGGGAGGGAGGGAGGGAGGGAGGCAGGGAGGGAGGGAGGGAGGGAGGGAGGGAGGGAGGCAGGGAGGGAGGCAGGGAGGGAGGGAGGGAGGGAGGGAGGCAGGCTGGCAGGCAGGCAGGCAGGGAGGGAGGGAGGGAGGGAGGGAGGGAGGGAGGCAGGCAGGCAGGCAGGGAGGGAGGGAGGGAGGGAGGGAGGGAGGGAGGCAGGCAGGCAGGAGGGAGGAGCAGGGCTTCTGAGTCTCTGTTGCTCCTGCAGGTGTGTGTAAGTGGGGCCGCCAGGCTGTGTGTGTTATCATGCTTCACCCAAAGGAGGACAGAGAGGAAGTGAAAACACTGCCTGGGTCTCTCTCTCTCTCTCTCTCTCTCTCTCTCTCTCTCTCTCTCTCTCTCTCTCTCTCTCTCTCTCTCTCTCTCTCTGTCAGTTCAGTTCAGTTCAAAGGGCTTTATTGGCATGAAAACAACAATTGTTCATATTGCCAAAGCAACGGTAGAATTACAGAAATATTAATCAATGTAAATCATGGCCTTATATATACTTATATTTCACACACTCACATACAGAGACACACACGGCAGTTTAACATATACAGTGTATCTACACCACACAGGTGTACAACTTGTATCCATGTTATTATTAGTCAAGTTGGTATATTATTAATGTTGCCAAATAATCGGTATAAATAAATAAATAAGTAAATAGATACACACACACATATGTATATATACATATATATATGTATACGCATACACACATGTATGCACACCCACACGTATATATACACACGCATATACCCATACATACACATACATACGCACATACAGGTTATATAATGATAATAATAATAGTAAAAATCAAATACTAAATTTGAAATTCTGAAAAATTACAGTAAAATTTAAACAAAATATTAAAACAAAAATTAAAACATGTTATGTTTGCCATATTATAAATTGTCCTCATTGTGGCTTTCTCTAAAGCCATGACAGGCTGATACATACTTTGCTGCTAAAATACAGCAGTTAGGTTTTTCTCCCAATAAATAAACCAGTCTCTCTCTATTTGTTACATTTTCAAATTCCTTGTATATGCTGGTAATTTTGGGGAAGTATTTGGTTCGAATGTCTGTATAGTGGTCACATTCTGTTAGGAAGTGGAGCTCTGTCTCCACTTCTCCCTGTGAGCAGACAGAGCACAGC
This sequence comes from Osmerus eperlanus, assembly GCF_963692335.1. Taxonomy (NCBI): domain Eukaryota; kingdom Metazoa; phylum Chordata; class Actinopteri; order Osmeriformes; family Osmeridae; genus Osmerus; species Osmerus eperlanus. Next base: position 1,723,780 of record NC_085022.1, read on the forward strand.
CTCTCTTCTCTGGGCAGCCATGTCTGCCTGTGACGGCCTGTCTCTATGGCCAGGCTGTGCTCACTGAGTCTGTATTTAGTTAATGTCTTCCTTATTTTTGGTTCAGACACAGTGATCAGGTATTCTGCCATTGTGTACTGTCTTTTTAGATTCAAATAGCATTCTAATTTATTTTGCTTTAGTGTAACTTCTTTCCAATAAACAATGTACTTTTCTTTTTGCTGTTTTGCTATTTGTTTTGGATTAATAAGGTGGCTGCTGTCTTGAGGCTCTGTGGGGTTTGGTGAGCAGAGCCTCTGGACTAGCTGGATGAGAGGACTCTTATCTGGCTTCATCTTTTGGCATAGAAGGGCTTTGTGGTGGAAGGTATTTTCATCACTTTGGCTAAGGTGTAGGTAGAATTTAGTTGCTCTTTTTTGTATTTTGATGATTAAAGGATACACTCCTAATTCAGCTCTGCAGGCATTGTTTGGGGTTTTGCGTTGAACTCTTAATATGTTTTTACAGAATTCTGCGTGCAGGCTTTCTATGGGGTGTTTGTCCCACTTGGCGAATTCTTGGTTAGTAGGTGGGCCCCAGATTTCACAGCCATATATCGCAATGGGTTCTATAATGGATTCAATAATTTTAAGCCAGATTTTGATTGGGATGTCAATTTTAACATTTCTTTTGATGGCGTAAAAAGCCCTTCGTGCCTTGTCTCTCAGGTCATTTGCAGCTTTTTGGAAGTGGCCTGTGGTGCTGATGTTTAGACCAAGGTAAGTATAATTTTTGGTGTATTCTAATTGGTTGGTTCCCAGGAGGAATCGATATTTGGGATCCTGATTTCTGGTTCTTTTTTGGAAAACAAGAATTTTAGTCTTTTTTAGATTGACTGTTAGGGCCCAATTTTGACAGAATCTGTGCAGCAGGTCTAGATGTTGCTGTAGTCCCTCCTTGGTTGGGGACAGAAGCACAAGGTCGTCTGCAAAGAGGAGGCATTTGACCTCTGTGTCCAGGAGAGGGATTCCAGGTGCTGCAGACTGTTCTAGTTCCCTCGCCAGACCATTTATGTAGATATTAAAGAGGGTGGGACTCAGACTGCATCCCTGTCTTACTCCTCGACCTTGGACAAAGAAGTCTGTATGCCTTTGTCCAATTTTGACTGCACACTTGGTATTTGTGTACATTGATTTTATGAGGTCATATGTTTTCCCCCCGACTCCGCTCTCTATCAGTTTATATAAAAGGCCTTCATGCCAGATTGAGTCAAATGCTTTTTGGAAATCAACAAAGCAAGAGAAGATTTTATTCTTGTTTTGGTTAATTTGTTGGTCGACAATTGTTTGTAGGGTGAATATATGATCCGATGTACGGAAATTTGGTAGAAAGCCAATTTGACATTTGCTCAGTATATTGTTTTCGCTGAGAAAGTGCAGGAGTCTGTTATTAATAATGCTACAGAGGATTTTACCCAGTCTGCTGTTGACACATATCCCACGGTAATTATTGGGATCGAATTTGTCTCCATTTTTTAATATTGGGGTGATCAGACCTTGGTTCCAGACTTTAGGGAATACACCAGAACTGAGGATGGTGTTAAAAAGTTTTAGTATGGCCAATTTAAATTTGTCATCCGTAAATTTGATCATTTCGTTTAGTATACCATCAACACCGCAGGCTTTATTGGATTTTAGGTTTTGTATTTTATCTTGTAGTTCGTTCAATGTTATTGAAAAGTCAAGAGGGTTCTGGTAATTCTTAATTGCAGATTCAAGTAATTGGAGCTTATCGTGTATGTGTTTTTGTTCTGGGTTCTTATCTATGTACATGAAAAGCTTGGAGAAGTGGTTAATCCATATATCCCCATTTTGAATGGGTAATTCTTCATGTTGTTGTTTATATAGTCTGTTCCAGTTTTCCCAAAAAACATTTGATTGAATAGATTCTTCAATTACATTGAGCTGTTCTGTGATACATTGTTCCTTCTTTTTCCTTAGTATGTTTTTATACTCTTTAAGTGTTATGCCATAGTGATGGCGTAGTGCCTGGTTATCTGGGTCTCTGTGTTTCTGGTTAGATACATTTCTCAGTATCTTCCTCATGCTTTTACATTCCTCGTCAAACCATTTTTCTTTATAATTATTGGCCTTTTTGGGGTTTTTGTTTGAGGTTTTAAGATTAGATAGAGAGGCAGATATATCAAATATGTTGTTTATGTTTTCTATTGCTACATTGACACCTTCACTATTACAGGGGAATGTTTTGTTTAAGAAATTATCCAATAGAGATTGTACTTGTGGCTGGTGGATAGCATCCTGATAGGTTTCTTGGCTATCTTTCCGCCATCGGTAACGATTACTAATGCTATGTAGATTGCTTGTTTTAGATGATTCTTGATTAATTAATTCTTTGTTCATATACAGTGTGATTTTGCTGTGGTCTGATAGGGGGGTGGATGGGCTTACTGTGAATGCTCTGAGAGACTCTGGGCTGAGGTCTGTGATACAGTAGTCCACAGTACTACTGCCAATAGATGAGCTGAAGGTGTACCTTCCGTAAGAGTCCCCTCTTAGCCTACCATTGACTATATAGAGACCAAGGGTGCGACACAGTTGTAGTAGTTGAGACCCGTTTCTGTTAGTTATTTTGTCGTAGTTGAGTCTCACTGGGCACCTAGGGAAGCTGAGGCTGTCTCCACCAGGTAGATGCTTATCCCCTTGGTTGCAAAGGATGTCTGGTTGTTCTCCAGTTCTGGAGTTTAGGTCACCACAAAGCATTACATTTCCCTGGCTTTGGAAGTTGCTTATCTCTTCTTCTAATATGGAGAAGCTCTCTTCTTTAAAATAGGGGGATTCTACTGGGGGTATATAGATGGCACATAAGAAGACATTTCTCTCATTTGAGAGTATTTTGCAATCTATTTCAATCCAAATGTGAAATGTTCCTTTTTTGATCAATTTAATGCCATGACTTAGGTCTGACTTATACCAAATGAGTATACCTCCTGAGTCCCTTCCCTGTCTAACTCTTGGTAATTTAGTGGATGGGATTATTAGCTCTTTATAACCTAGGGGGCAACCAGTAGGTTCATCGCCTCTACTCCAAGTTTCCTGTAGGATAATTATGTCTATGTTTTTTACTTCTTTACTAAAATCTGGGTTTCTGCTCTTAAGGCCAAAAGTAGAGGACCTCAGTCCTTGTATATTCCAGCATGATATAGTAAAAGCTTTGTAATTCATAAAGTATTTCTAATATTTTGTTGTTATTATGCTATAAGATGCTGGCAGAGCATGCTGAGCATCTGTTGAATGTTCCTCATCTCGCAGGATGATGGGGCTTGGTGTGTTGCTCTACTCACAGCTTGAGCGTAGCTATGGCGGCCAGGATTGGGCTCTTGTTGTTCTGTGGATGGGTTGTAGAGGGTGCACTGGGGAGGATCAGGTAGGTTCAGGGGGGGCGGATATTGGGGCTGACCAGGGTTGGTTTGGGTAGAATGGATCGGGAGGTGGGGACTCTGTGACGGTAGGTATTCTGGTCCTGATGGAGTCTGTCTGTCTGTCTGGTGGTGCTGTAGTCTTGTGGGGGGGTTTCTGGCCGTAGGTCCTCTGTGTGCAGCTCCTCTTGTTGTAGCTCCAGGAAGACTTCTCCTTGCTCTGGTTGGGCTGTGTGGCCTTATGCTTCTCCTATGGGAGTTGTTGGGGTTTCGATTGAGCGCTACATCTTTGAGTGTCTTGGCGAAGGTAGGGATGACTGATTTGTAAAGGTGTACTTGGTCATACAGACAGTCAAGATCAAGTGTGGGGTGGTGGGCCAGTTGGACGTTAGGCTTGAGTGCACAGTCTCTGGATATGCTGGCATTAATCCTCTGGATGGTGGCAGGGTGGAAGTCTTTTCTTGGTAGCAGCGTAGAGATCACTACTCTTGAGTTGGGGAAAGTGTGTGTGGCTTTCTCTATCACACCTTTAAGTGCAGTGGCCACTTTATCTTGCAGTATTCTTAAGTCGTTAGTACCCGTATGAATAATTATGTGACTGGGGGATCCTATCTTTTCTTCATTCAGCAGGTGAAGGGCACCCTGGATGTTTGGACACCAGAGTTTTGTAACTTTGTGTTTCGGGAAGAGCTTTTTTTCTTCTATGTACTTCCCATTCGAGTCGATTAGGAGCACTATTTCTGGAATGTGTGTGTCCTCTGTAGGTGGTGTGGCCTCGGTATGGTTGTTGTGTTCTATGCAAGGGGCGGAGTTCAGCTGGTCCAGATTGATTTGTCCCATATTGTCGAGGTTATTGTCAAGGTCAGAGGTGGGTTGGTTTGTTCTTGGCTCTTTTTCTTGCCTCAGCTCTCTTATCTCTTCTCTCATTGCCGTCAGCTGGGCCTGATAGCTCAACCTTTCTTCCTGTAGTTCTTTCATTTCTATCCTTAGTGCAGACACTTCTCTCTTGAGGTCGTCCCTTCTTTCCTCTGCTTCTTGGTGATTGCTTACAGGCACTTTTCTCTGTTTTTCAGTGTTTTTTGTCTGTGATGTTTGTAGTGTGTTGATGAGTTCTCTCATTTCAACAAGTTCAATTTCTAGTCCCGTGAATCTCTCTCTCATGTCCATTAAAGAGGCGCAGAGTTTAGACATCCTCTCGTCACTGGCGTCGACTTCCACGGGAGTCTGTGTGGTCTCTATAAGGCCTTCAGGAGGGGGGGCATCGTCTGCACAGTCTGCCCCAGCCAGGATGAGGGGGATGTTCTCAGTCTTCTCCTGTTGTGCCTTCTCTTTAATATTTAAAAAGTCTTGTTGGAATTGTTTGATGTCTTTTCCTTGCACTATTATTGTTCCAGTTTTGTACAGGTTAATGTGGGCTATGTCTTTCTCTGGTTCTTCCTCATCTCTTATTCTTAGTTTCCAGCCATTGCAAATCCCTTCTTTTTTTGTTGAGGGGTAGTGCGCTTTAATAGCACTGTGCCAGGCGAGGGGCTGGTCACTGTAGAAGATTAGGTTGCTGACATCTCCAATTTTGTAGGAGTCGGCATATAGTGTCTCTGGGTTGTTTTTTAGAAGCTTTTGTTTGTATTGTTTTCGGCCATTCTCATTAGTAATATCCTTTGGATATAGTATGGATATTGCCTCCATACCAGGGGGGAGGGAATCCATATTCTAGTACATTTAAGGGGATATTCAATTGTCTGTATTTCACTTTTTTTCAGTTAGTTATTCTAACTAGTTTGCTCTGATTTGTTTGACAACAACTCACTGCGTTGTCATGGAGACGAAGGTGAACTGTTAGCTTGCTAGCTTGCTGTGGAGTTCTTCAAATTACTGTATTTTTCTTCTGTCCTTTTGCTTATAAAGATGTCCAACTTGTTCAGTATGTGTTCCTATACTGTTCTCCACCTTTTTTTCTTGTATAACTAGGTATAAAGATATCTCTTATGTATGGAAAACTGGACAGCTGACAGTTAACAGCTGTTGACTCCTTGGAACCTCTCTCTCTGTCTCTCTCTCCCTAAAGCTGTGTATATTTTTATAGCATCTCCGCTGTTTTCTCTCTGTGCTGAGGTCTCTGAAATATAAACCTCTGACACATTAAATATAATATATACACTTAAATTAAAAGTGCATATATTTCTCTGTTTGGCATAAATGCTGGTAGCGAGGTTTGTACACCAATTATCACCATTTAGCCATAACACATTTCCACTCTTCCATCTCTCCTCCTGCGTCAGCTGTTCTTATGCAACACAACAGCTCCAGGAGCGTAGACACTGTACCCTGTACTCAGAGGGTCTGACACATGGTAGGCCCCCTCCACACGCACACACACTCTCACACACACACTCTCACACACGCATACTCGCACGCACTCACACACATACACACATGCACAGGTTGTACTTGAGTAAGTATTTGATGGTTGACTCCCCCTGACCAAGTTTTCGCCCAGACAGGAAGTCTGTGATGTGGATCACCCTGACAGCTCCTCTGAGCAGGGTGCTGGTTCTGCTACTCCCTGTGGACCCTGACAGCTCCTCTGAGCAGGGTGCTGGTTCTGCTACTCCCTGTGAACACGTCAGAATGACCAAAGCAACCTGACTCTTATGTTTATGGACTCCTGCCACCCTGAAGGCAGAATGGGATTAAACCCTAGCTGGGAGCTTTCTTCACTCTGTGGTGTGTGAGTGTGTGTCCTGGTGAGTTTAGCCAGGCTTGGTTAGGTGTGTAAGGAAGGCTGGTTGTGTGTGTGTATGTGAGAGTGTGTGCGTGGGTGTGTGTGAGTGTGTGTGTGTGTGTGTGTGTGTGAGAGTGACTGCGTGTGAGTGTGTGTGTGTGTGAGAGTGACTGCGTGTGAGTGTGTGTGTGTGAGCGGTGGTGCCTGGCTCTCACTGTGGCTCTTCGTTACTGGAGTACCAGGCCGTGACAGGAAACCAGGGGAACACAGTCTGCCGCTCAGACATGCATACACACACACACTCTCTCACGCACACACACACACACATACATACATACACTCACACATACATACACACCCACACACGCATTTATTTAATTGCGACCACACATATAGTACTTGACACTGATGTAGGAATGCAAGTATACTGCTTTGCTGAGGTACCAGGCTGTACCAGACACCAGGGATGTAATATCTGTGTCTAGGGATATCAGACACACACACTCACACCCCCACCCCCACACACAGACAGAGGTCCCTGGGTAGAGTGTGGAGGGAGCGTTGGTGCTCTGTGGTGTCTGGTACGGAGGCCAGACGTGTGGGGATTAGGGCCCTTGGCCAGGGATACCCTGGACACTGTACTAAGACACTGAGCACCAGTTCACTCCACCCTGCAGTCACACACTGCCTGATTATTTAATAACAATCAGAACATTATTTACAAACCTTTTGAGGATTCTTCTAAACATTTTACTCGATTTTTCTCTCTCTCCTGCTGGTCTCTCTCTCTCTCTCCCTCTCCCCCTCCCCCCCGTCTCTCTCTCTTTCTCTCTCTCTCTCTCTCTCTCTCTCTCTCTCTCTCTCTCTCTCTCTCTCTCTCTCTCTCTCTCTCTCTCTCTCTCTCTCTCTCTCTCTCTCTCTCTCTCTCTCTCTCTCTCTCTCTCTCTCTCTCTTTCCCTCTCTCTCTCTCTCTCTCTCTCTCTCTCTCTCCCCCTCCCCCCCGTCTCTCTCTCTCTTAACCAGTTCTCTGTGCCTGGGAGATCAGAACGGACAAGAACCAACACGAGGATCAGTCAGGCTGCTCCTCAAACAGGAGGATCAGTCAGGCTGCTCCTCAAACATCTCTCTTCCTTTATCTCTATTTCTGTTTTTCTTACAGCTGGATGTGCTGTGATGTGTCTTCCTCTGCAGAGGGTTGACATTTGAGCACTCCTAACGGTATACTTGGTTGACATTTTGGGTGTGAATGCAGCAGTGTCTCTGTGGCAGGATATGTTTTCTGTTACCGTGAGAACAGAGTCAGAGGAGACAGGCCGAAACTGAGACCAGACTGCATGTCCTGACAGGACAGCAGCACTCTGCTCACAGGAACAATACTTCTCAGCTATTTGCAAATTTTAGCACACACACAAACACAGACACACACACAAACACACAGACAGATACAAACAGCATTTTCATGTTTTATGTTGCTGTTATGTGCTCAACATGAGAGAAACTCGCATAATGACTCTTCTGCTTGGTCACTTCCTGTCACCCTGTAGATCTGCTCATGCAACTCTCACAGGCCCCGCCTCCAGACCAGGGTCCCATTACTCTCCTCTGAGAACTCACAACAGTGACCTCAGGACTCTGGAGGATGTGTGTTTGATGGTGTGTGTGCGACGGTTTGTGTGACGATGTGTGTGTGTGTGACAATGTGTGTGTGTGACAGTGCGTGTGTGTGACGGTGTGTGTGTGTTTCTGCATCCTCACTCCTGTCTCAGCTCCTTGCCAGAGCAGCTCTCAGCCTGATGATGATGTAGACTAGACTCATTAGTTTGATAAGAGCCTCAATAGGCTCATAGTGGCACTCAATTTCTGCTCATTTAGGACTCTGCCTGCCTGCCTGCCTGCCTGTCTGTCTGTCTGACTGTACCCTGCCTGGTGATGAGAGTAGAGACTGTACCCTGCCTGGTGAAGGTCCAGTAACTGCCAGTCCAAACATGCCCCCACCTTCCACACACACACACGCACACACACACATTCACTCAGGCAAGTGCGTGTGCGTCTCTATGTGAACTCTCAAGTCCGAACCTTTGACAGGCTGAAAATGAACACTTGTAATGCACACACACTTGGAAAATAGGCTTTTTCCAAAATGCCAACAGAGCAATTTCAACCCCCTCCCCGCACACCCACACCCACACACACACACACACACACACACACACTCTCAGTCGGTAAGTGTGAGAGAGTGGCACAGCCTCCTCTCCCACACATGGTCCAGGTTACCCCTGGAAGGTACAGCTCTTTCATGGCTGGTGTTATTGAAAGCACATGCTGGTTCCTGTGAGAGGCTCATTTCAGGCTGTGGATCTGAGAGGCTCAGTGGTAGCAGACCGATAGACAGAACAGTCCAGTACTGTTCCTCACCCACAGCCCAGTACTGTTCCTCATCCACAGCCCAGACTGTTCCTCACCCACAGCCCAGACTGTTCCTCACCCACAGCCCAGTACTGTTCCTCATCCACAGCCCAGTACTGTTCCTCATCCACAGCCCAGACTGTTCCTCATCCACAGCCCAGACTGTTCCTCATCCACAGCCCAGTACTGTTCCTCATCCACAGCCCAGACTGTTCCTCACCCACAGGGCTGGACAGGAGAGGTATTAGCAGAGAGACAGAGACAGAAAGAGAGGAAGAGAGAGAATTAGCAAAGTGAGAGAGAGACTGTTACCAGAGAGACAGAGAGAGTTAGCAGAGACAGGGTGAGAGACAGAGAGAGTTAGCAGAGACAGGGCGAGAGACAGAGAGAGTTAGCAGAGACAGGGTGAGAGACAGAGAGAGTTAGCAGAGACAGGGCGAGAGACAGAGAGAGTTAGCAGAGATGGGGTGAGAGACAGAGAGAGTTAGCAGAGACAGGGCGAGAGACAGAGAGAGTTAGCAGAAACAGGGAGAAAGAGGGGGAGACCTACTCTTCAAACGCTGAATGTCCCCCCAGCAGGACGATAAAGAAAGTCAGTAAACTTTTATCTACAAAGTTAGACGGTCTAAAGCTCATTAGGTCCAAACGCAGCAGGGTGAACCATGATCAGAGAACAGGTGAGAATGAGGAAGTCCTGGAGGTGGACAGGAGACAGACCCTGTGGCACAGTCGTAGTCTCAGGGCAGGGGAGTGGGAACAGGATACTGCTGCAGCCATGATGGCTCTGTGGGTGTGTGTGTGTAGGTGCATGTGTGTAGGTGCGCGTGTGTGAGACGCGTGTGTGTGTGTGTGTGTGTGTGAGTCAGCCAGGTGTTTGATTCCACTCTCCTCCTCCTCCTTTCTCACTGCGGGAAAAGTTCAGTTTTCAGCATAGGAGTGCAGGAAGGGACTGTTACCGTGGTGACGGAGATATACCATACTGTGTGTTTTTCTTCTTCTGTTACCGTAGCAGCTGAGAACACGCTGAGGTCACGTCAGTGAACGCACGCGTCTCTGGATCATTATGGACTCTTCAGACGAGGTTGCTCAACATATGGGCCCCTGACCCCTCTCCCCACAACCCCTCCCCCCTGGCTTCCTCTCCTCCTTGTCTCCTCCACTCCTCCCTGTCTCCTAGTCCCCTCTTATCCTCTCCTCCCTGTCTCCTCCCTGTCTCCTCCTCTCCTCCCTGTCTCCTCCTCTCCTCCCTGTCTCCTAGTCTCCTCCTCTCCTCCCTTCTCCTAGTCTCCTCCTCTCCTCTCCTCCCTGTCTCCTCTCCTCCTCTCCTCCCTTCTCCTAGTCTCTTCCTCTCCTCCCTGTCTCCTAGTCTCCTCCTCTCTTCTCCTCCCTGTCTCCTCTCTTCTCCTCCCTGTCTCCTAGTCTCCTCCTCTCCTCCCTGTCTTCTCCTCTCCTCTCCTCCGTCTCCTAGTCTCCTCCTTTCCTCTCCTAGTCTCCTCCTCTCCTCCCTGTCTCCTAGTTTCCTCCTCTCCTCTCCTCCCTGTCTCCTAGTCTTCTAGTCTCCTCCTCTCTTCTCCTCCCTGTCTCCTCGTCTCCTCCTCTCCTCCCTGTCTCCATGTCTCCTTGTCTCTTCTCCTCCCTGTCTCCTCGTCTCCTCCCTGTCTCCTCCTCTCCTCCCTGTCTCCTAGTCTTCTAGTCTCCTCCTCTCTTCTCCTCCCTGTCTCATCGTCTCCTCCCTGTCTCCTCCCTGTCTCCATGTCTCCTTGTCTCCTCTCCTCCCTGTCTCATAGTCTCCTCCTCTCCTCCCTGTCTCCTAGTCTCCTCCTCTCCTCCCTGTCTCCATGTCTCCCTGTCTCCTCTCCTCCCTGTCTCCTCTCCTCACTTCCTCTGCCCTCACACCGCTGCAGGGGTCGAGGGAAGCGGCAAAATGGCGGGAAATCCCCCCCCTCTCCCGGGGATTTGAAATTAAAGAAAAACTCTCCCTGTAGCTTTCTGTAAATGTCGCGATACAGTGTGTGAACTGGGTCCTGGTTGAGAGGGGCTTGTGAATTATTGATGATGTTCGGGAGTTGAGAAAGGATTGTGTTCTCTAGCTGCTGAACATCTGCAGACTGGGGAGGCTGGCAGCCCGACACTGTGTCAGCTGCAACTAGACACCAGAGAGAGACCAGCTGGAGAGCGAGAGGGAGAGAGACCAGCAGGAGAGCAAGAGGGAGAGAGACCAGCAGGAGAGCAAGAGGGAGAGAGACCAGCAGGAGAGCGAGAGGAAGAGAGACCAGCAGGAGAGAGAGGGAGAGAGACCAGCAGGAGAGAGAGAGGGAGAAGGAGAGAGAGAGAGAAGGAGAGAGTGGAGAGGGAGAGAGAGCAGCAGGAGAGAGAGAGTGGAGAGAGAGGGAGAGAGACCAGCAGGAGAGAGTGGAGAGAGAGGTAGAGAGAGTGGAGAGGGAGAGAGACCAGCAGGAGAGAGAGAGGGAGAGAGACTAGAAGGAGAGAAAGAGAGAGATAGGGAGAGAGAGAGAGAGAGAGAGAGAGAGAGAGAGAGAGAGAGAGAGAGAGAGAGGAAGGTGAGAGGAAGGGAGACCAGTACTGACCTCTCCAGAGCTGTATCCAGCTACATGGTGTAGGTGCACTATGACTAAAGTAGGCCAGCCAGCCAGACAGTGAACAAGCCACCCAGGCAGTCAGCCAACCAACATAGAGTGTGCTGCTCCAGTACATGGATTGAGCGGCAGGATGATGTTATACTGGACTGTATTGTACTGTACTGACCTGTGTCTATCAGGGAAACTCTCATGACCAGGCTGGTGGGTCGTGAAGGCTGACATGATCACAGAGCGCTAATGACGCGGGTTAAAAAGACCCCATATCCAGAACTTCTCAACATGCAAACTACTGTTGGCGGGTTGTAACTCATGGCAACATAAGGAGATTTGCATGTCCTCCAGGACTGTCAGGTGAAATATGACGACGCGCTGCTCTATCTGTATCCATCAGGACTTTATTGGGTTTCAGACGACAGGCCTGTCGGTGCTTATGGTGCGAGAGAGGAGGGTGTGGGGCCAGATTGATGCCCCTCTGAGAAGGTCGCTGGGTGGGTAATCTAACTAGAGGGAAGCCATGAGCGCCGGCGTTTGTGTTTGTGGACGGGGAATCATCTCCTGTCTGGGATTCTAGACTGCAGCAAATAAATCATGTGTTCTCTGTGGAACATCTCCTCAAGGTTTGGTTGTCAGAAGAGGAGGGGGAGGGAGGAGGGAGGAGGTGGGGAGAGGGGAGGGACCTGCTCACAGGCCAGGTAAATCACTCATGGCTCCCTACGGCTAACAGTCACATTTCACATTAGTTCTCATATGAAAACTCTGACATTTACCCAAGCAGCTTACGGACTCAGAAAGCCTGTGTAACTTTAGAAACAGACTGATGTCATCTCCTTGTTACTATGTAGCAGCGGTAGCAGGATTCTGGCTCCTTCTTTCTGAAAGTCCTGTTGAAACACATATATGTTGACACATATGGGAGTCAGGTGGCTGAGCGGTAAGGGAGTCGGGCTAGTAATCTGAAGGTTACCGGTTCAATTCCCGGCTGTGCCAAATGACGTTGTGTCCTTGGGCAAGGCACTTCACCCTACTTGCCTCAGGGGGAATGTCCCTGTACTTACTGTAAGTCGCTCTGGATAAGAGCGTCTGCTAAATGACTAAAAATGTAAATGTAAATATGGCACAGTGACTGTGGGTCCTTCTCATGACATCACAGATGTGCTGCTACATCTGTGAGGCATCATGGGAGAACAAGTCCTGATCTCTGGTCCTGGCAGTCCTGATCTCTCTCTGCTGCTGGCAGTCCTGATCTCTCTCTGCTGCTGGCAGTCCTGATCTCTCTCTCTGCTGCTGGCAGTCCTGATCTCTCTCTCTGCTGCTGGCAGTCCTGATCTCTCTCTGCTGCTGGCAGTCCTGATCTCTCTCTCTGCTGCTGGCAGTCCTGATCTCTCTCTCTGCTGCTGGCAGTCCTGATCTCTCTCTGCTGCTGGCAGTCCTGATCTCTCTCTGCTGCTGGCAGTCCTGATCTCTCTCTGCTGCTGGCAGAGGCTCAGTTGGTTCCACACACCATTAAGGAGCCATTTAGCGTTTGGACAAAATGAGGAAATGAAAGTCACTTAATTTGCCGGTGGAGTGAAAGGACATGATGTGTCTGGTGGTGGGGTCTGCTTCTCTACTCTGTGTAGCCTCTGCCTCACTTAGCTACTCGCTACCGAAGCAACCACTTGATATTCAGCTGTGAGTTTCCCTCGGTACAGCCCCAGTCTGAGCAGATTCACTCGCTGTACTGAGGTGACTGCTAAAACAACCACACTGTATGAAACCCTGTAGTCACTTTCATCGCTTTATAACTGGGCAGCGCTTGCTCTAGAATACAATCAATCATTTCAATCAATCAACCATCCAAGCAAACAAACACATAATAGACGACCCAACTAACCAAATCAACAAACAAACATACCTCAGTCAGGAACCACAACACCCAAAACACCCGTGCACTTTCCAGGACAGAACCACAGTCGCAGGAATGCTCAACAACGTGACCTCATCTCTCATCATGTTCAGCTTACTGTAAACAAACAGTAACAACCCCCACTCCCTCCCTCCACCACGGCCCCCCCCCCCTCCCTCCACCACAGCCCCCCCCCTCCCTCCACCACAGCCCCCCCCCTCCCTCCACCACGGCCCCCCCCCCTCCCTCCACCACGGCCCTCCCCACAGCCCCCCCCTCCCTCCCCACAGCCCCCCCTCCCCACCAGTGATGCCGGTTACTCTAATCTGACCACTTTTTTTCAGTAACAATCTAACGCGTTACTATTTCCAAACCAGTAATCAGATTAAAGTTACTTGTCCAAGCCACTGTGTGTTACTATTTTGTCATTAATAGTCAAATATATACTTGATCTCTTCTTGCGTCTCTGGTATGGAAGCAAATCGTTACCAAAATTCAAATGCAAATGCATTTCCAGAAATGCATTTGCATTTTAAGAATGTGGCTGCATTATTTGACTCATAAATGAAATTAGTAATAAATCATCCTATTTGCATTTTAATTTTCTTCTTCAAGAGTGCTCAATCAAATTCAATTTGAAATGTAAAATTTGAAAATTAAAATGCATTTCCAGAAATGCATTTTCATTTTAAGAACGTGGCTGCAAAATCGTGACCACAATTCAAATGCATTTCCAGAAATGCATTTTCATTTTAAGAACGTGGCTGTAAAATCGTGACCACAATTCAAATTCAAATGCATTTGCAGAAATGCAAAATGAACGAAAAAGCATTCTGAGCGGCGCAGCAGAGTGACGTCAGTAGCTGGTCTTCTTCAGCTCCCTGCTGACCGAGCAGATGTGCACACCGCTCCCTACCGAATAAGATGGGTAATCTTATTCGGTAGGGAGCGGTGTGCACATCTGCATTGCATTACATTGCAAATGTGCCGGGAAATTGCGGTCCCCAACCTTTTTTGCGCCACGGACCGCTTTCATGTAAGACATAGTTTCACGGACCGGCAGGACGGACTGGGAGGAAAGATAAGCCCTGGACAGCTGCGCTGCTAATGCATGTACATTCTGGGTTTGATCCTAGTTAGTGACTTCCACACCTAATGCGAGCGCGCAGAGCGCGCGAGAAAAATAGTTTAGCTGATTTGAGCGAAAAATAGTTTTTGGAGTTTTATGTAAAATAAACAGCCGTTTTTTCAATTGACCCATCTTTAAGTTTCTTAGCCTGGTTTTCCATCGTTATATTGTTACTAGCTAGCTTTCGATGTGTCAGTTCCACTGTTGTTTGTGACTATAAGCTACGACAGTGACACCCGAAGTGCGTTCCTTATATCCAGTTCAGGCCTATTCCATAATTTTGTTTGATTGCTGTCACGGCAGAAAATCCCGCTTGATGTTGGAAATGGAAGCAGGGTTTTCAGTGCTTTAGTGGCGATCTCAGGATAGCCTTCATCCAAAACACCGATAGAGTTGTTGTCTCAAACAGGCTTCATTGAGTGGTATCACTTGTCATGTGTCAAGAGGAAGATACGCGCATGATACCGTTCAATAAAGCCCACAAACTTGCTAAAAAGTGAGTAAACACACGTCTTTGCAGATCTTTTTTTCTCAGGGGAAAAGGCCCGCGGAGAATGAGAGAATCAGGTCATTTTTCAGAATAAAACGTCTGAATAAAACGTTCAGACTGATAATCAATTAAAAGGAAATAATGTTATTAATTCTTTTTTGTGCGGCCCGGTACGAAATGACCCACGGACCGGTGGGCACCGGTTGGGGAACGCTGCTCTAAAGACCCGGCAATTCAATCAATTTCCCGGCACATTTGCAATGTAATGCAATGCAGATGTTCACACCGCTCCCTACCGAACAAGATGGGTAGCTCGGTCAGCAGGGAGCTGAAGAAGAGCGGCTACTGACGTCACTCTGCTGCGCCGCTCAGAATGCTTTTTCGTTCATTTTGCATTTCTGCAAATGCATTTGAATTTGAATTGTGGTCACGATTTTACAGCCACGTTCTTAACCTTTTAAGGAGTGAGTTATTTTTCCAAAACGGAAGCTAGCTAGTTTTAGTTAGCTTCCGTTACCTAGCAACCTAGCATAATACTCGTAGCAATGCTACTACCTGCTAGTGTTACTTGTTAGCCTCCTAATTGTAAATTTTGAAGCCATACTATAGCGTTTGTCATATAGTTTTTGTCTATCGGAAAATAGTCGGTTGGAATGTTCAGAATCACATATGTGTGACATGCATTTCCAGAAAATGCATTTCTGGAAATGCATTTGAATTTGAATTGTCACGATTTTGCAGCCACGTTCTTAAAGTGAAAATGCATTTCTGGAAATGCATTTGAATTTGAATTGTGGTCACGATTTTGCAGCCACGTTCTTAAAATGAAAATGCATTTCTGGAAATGCATTTTAATTTTCAAATTTAACATTTCAAATTGAATTTTGGTATCTATTTGCTGGGGCATGTTTTGAAAATTAAATCTCAAATGTCTATTTATTTTTCATTTTAATTAAGTGAAAGATTGAGCACTCTTGAAGAAGAAAATTAAAATGCAAATAGGATGATTGATTACTAATTTCATTTATGAGTCAAATAATGCAGCCACATTCTTAAAATGCAAATGCATTTCTGGAAATGCATTTGCATTTGAATTTTGGTAACGATTTGCTTCCATACTCTGGGAGTTAAGCCTATGCGACAATTAAGTCACGTTTTCAGCACGAGGGTCACGTCACATGTATATACATAGACCTACCACTCAGCGACACAAACAACAATGTAGCAGGAGAGAGAGAGATGCGCATTTTCAAGTTGGAAATACAATCACTAGTTTGAGTATTTGTCAGCTAAAGATGGAAATATCAAGGTTCGTTGTACACTCTGTGCTGGTGGCGACAAATGCTATCAAGCTACAAAAACACGACGTCAAATTTGAAGAAACATTTGGAGTCGCAGCACTGCACAGTCAAACTTATAGAGACGGTTGTCAATAGGTGTGTTCGACTTCATGCAGCACCGGCTAGGTGCTGCATGAAGTTGAAAATGCCATTGGCTGCTTCAGGTCAGCCGGGCTGCAGGCGGCTGCAGGCGGCTGCAGGCGGCTGCAGGCGACGCCGGCGCTGCATGAAGTCGAACGCAGCTATTTTTATGTTGAGGCGGCGGGGGTGTTGTCGGCAGCTGCTGAATGTAACTAATAAAGTAACTTGTAATCTATCTTAGTTACTTTTAAAGTCAAGTAACTTGTAAAGTAACTAAGTTACTTTTAAAATCAAGTAATCTGTAACGTAACTAAGTTACTTTTTCAAAGTAACTGTGGCAACACTGCTGCCCACAGCCCCTCCCCCCTGTATGGACCAGGAGCACTGCTGCTGCTGTTGATTGTATCGACGAGATTTCAGCTGGATGTGTGAGGCGGAGGTATGGATGGTTATTGACCCCCTCAGCCCCGTCAGAGGCCCACAGAGAGGGCTCCGGCCTGCCTGGCCCTCGCTGGGACCTCCCGGTCCCTGGGAGGGGAGAGGAAAGATGGCAGAGGGCCATGTGAAGCAGGATCCATGATGAGAACAACATTCCCTCACCCGCAAGTTCCCGCTCAGCCCCCACCGGCCCTAAACATGCTAGAGATGACAGCATGCTGATCGCTCGTGCCAGGCTGGGGGTGAGGCTGGAGGCTGGGGGTGAGGCTGGAGGCTGGGGGTGAGGCTGGACGCTGGGGGTGAGGCTGGACGCTGGAGGCTGGGACAACAACAGAGCTGGTTGTATGTGACTGGATCGTTGAAGCCTTGCTCTTGTAAATCTCCCAGAGTGCGAGTAATTGAGGGTGGTTTTGTTTCCTGTACATTCAAAAGAGTGTGTGTGTGTGTGAGTGTGTGTGTGGAGGGATTGGGGGAGGGGGCGTATCAGTGTATCCGTCAGAGTCTGTTTATTTCTCACCTCTACGGTGAGGTTTGCTACCCAGGGGGAAAGAGATGAATACAACACACTGCATGTCTGATTCCTCTCTTGACTAGCTGTGCCAGCCTCACACCAACACGCTGAGATCATCATGACATATGCATCTCCCAGCGACAGCAGCACTGACGCTGGACACTGTATGACTATGTTAAGCCTGTGTTCTGCTCCTCTCTCCCACCAACCGTCTCTGGAGGAGGGGATCCCTCACTGAATTGCTCCTCCCAAGGTTTCTTCCATTTTTTCTCCTGCAGTGAGTTTTTCTTTTTCTGGGAGTTTTTCCTTGTCTTCCTTGAGGGTTTAAGTTGGTTGAGGGGCAGTTCTATGGGCATATGTGAAGCCCTCTGTGACATGCTTGCGTGTAAAAAGGGCTGTACAAATAAAATTTTGTATTTGATTTGATTTGGACACTGCAGGCAGAAAACCACCGTTATTCTTTCAGTTTAAACACGCAAAAACTGTTTACTTACAACAACTCGGTTCCCTCCTTCCTCAGTTTTGCCGCATGGGACTAATTTGGCACCTGGGAGCAGTTTAGGATAAAAGTAGAATCAATAAAACACGTCATGTGTTTGGCATTAAATCCATGAGAGAGAGAGAGAGATGGAGAGAGAGAGGGGGAGAGGGAGAAGGAGAGAGGGAGAGATGGAGAGAGAGAGAGAAAGAGAGAGAGAGAGGGGGAGGGAGGGACCGACCCTGTAGGTCAGAACCCCCTCAGTAGGCAGGGCCAGCTCTAAATTTCAGCATTAAAAGTGAAACCTTTAGAAAGGTCACACCATAGTGTCTGTCTCCCAGCAGAATACATCCTCTCACTCCAGCATGAGCAACCTCCTAACCCACATTATGGGGGTCAGATGGCTGAGCGGTGAGGGAATTGGGCTATTAATCAGAAGGTTGCTGGTTCAATTCCCTGCCATGCCAAATGACGTTGTGTCCTTGGGCAAGACACTTTACTCTACTTGCCTCGGGGGGAATGTCTCTGTAGTTAGTGTAAGTCGCTCTGGATAAGAGCGTCTGCTAAATGACAAAAATGTAAATGTAACATTATCTCGGACTCCCGAAAAGGTCAGGGTTGAGCCCTTAAACGACCAGAGCTGTACCTCAGAGAGAGCTGTACCTCAGAGAGAGCTGTACCTCAGAGAGAGCACTGGAGCTCAGAGAGAGCTGTACCTCAGAGAGAGCTGTAGCTCAGAGAGAGAGAGCTGTACCTCAGAGAGAGCTGTAGCTCAGAGAGAGAGAGCTGTACCTCAGAGAGAGCTGTAGCTCAGAGAGAGAGAGCTGTACCTCAGAGAGAGCTGTACCTCAGAGAGAGCTGTACCTCAGAGAGAGAGAGCTGTACCTCAGAGAGAGCTGTACCTCAGAGAGAGCTGTAGTTCAGAGAGAGAGAGAGCAGTAGCTCAGAGAGAGATCTGTACCTCAGAGAGAGCTGTACCTCAGAGAGAGCTGTACCTCAGAGAGAGCACTGGAGCTCAGAGAGAGCTGTACCTCAGAGAGAGCTGTACATCAGAGAGAGCTGTACCTCAGAGAGAGCTGTACCTCAGAGAGAGCACTGGAGCTCAGAGAGAGCTGTACCTCAGAGAGAGCTGTACATCAGAGAGAGCACTGTACCTCAGAGAGAGCTGTACATCAGAGAGAGCTGTACATCAGAGAGAGCTGTACATCAGAGAGAGCCCTGGAGCTCAGAGAGAGTTGTACCTCTGAGAGAGCCCTGGAGCTCAGAGAGAGCTGTACCTCTGAGAGAGCACTGGAGCTCGCTAGTTATTCATTATCTCCCAAAGAGGAGATGGTTTATTTTAAATTGGACCTGTTCTGGGCTTGTACATCACTTGGACTAAATGCTGGTTGAGCTGGACTCCTTTTCTGGTGATGCTGTGCTGGTTGAGCTGGACTCCTTGCCTAGTGATGCTGTGCTGGTTGAGCTGGACGTCTTGCCTAGTAATGCTGTGCATTTGTTCCCAGCAGGGATCTGTGCTGAGTTCTGGTCAGCTTCATGCAGCCTTCCTGGTAGAGGTGTACGTTATACTATACCCAGATAAGACATGTCCCAACCACTTTTTGAAAACAGCAAATCAGCCCCCCCCCCGCCCCCCCTCTATGTATTAATGCTGTACCCCCACATTAGAAAACCAGCCTTTTCTCCTGGTTGTTGGATCTGGTTTAGAGCAGCGGCCTGTCAGCTCAGTGTTTGGTTCATCCCAGAGCAGCTCATCAAGGCTGGAGCTGTGGAGCTGTTTGGTTCATCCCAGAGCAGCTCATCAAGGCTGGAGCTGTGGAGCTGTTTGGTTCATCCCAGAGCAGCTCATCAAGGCTGGAGCTGTGGAGCTGTTTGGTTCATCCCAGAGCAGCTCATCAAGGCTGGAGCTGTGGAGCTGTTTGGTTCATCCCAGAGCAGCTCATCAAGGCTGGAGCTGTGGAGCTATTTGGTTCATCCCAGAGCAGCTCATCAAGGCTGGAGCTGTGGAGCTGTTTGGTTCATCCCAGAGCAGCTCATCAAGGCTGGAGCTGTGGAGCTGTTTGGTTCATCCCAGAGCAGCTCATCAAGGCTGGAGCTGTGGAGCTGTTTGGTTCATCCCAGAGCAGCTCATCAAGGCTGGAGCTGTGGAGCTGTTTGGTTCATCCCAGAGCAGCTCATCAAGGCTGGAGCTGTAAGCATCACGTCTCTGACCTCCAGCCCCTCAGGTCACTGGGTCTTTTTGATGTCAACCCCTCTGAGTAATGCTTTCTCCACGCTAGTCTGCAACCACAGGGCAATCCACTGCTAACACCTACTTGGCGTTTAGATGGTCATTAGGTTAGTGTTTCCTTTCCCATGTGGGCACTGTGCCTTCATGAAACCCAACTGACAGGAAATCAGGGGGGTTCGGTGAAGACAGAGAAATGTTCTGTCTGTGTTGTGAGGGAAACAGTGAGAGCGCGGGTCAGTATCAGTCTATTTTCCGAACTGTGCGGTTGTAAAAGTTGCTGATTAGAGACCGACAGTGAGTATCAGGTGTCCTTAGATCCTGCCGCCCCCCTGCCCCCTCCCCCCTCTCCCTTCTCTCTCTCCCTCCCTCCCCTCTCTTGCAGGGATGGACAGGGGTGTTGAGGGTCATCACTCTGATCTCTCTCTCTTTCTCTTTCTCTCTCTCTCTCTCTCTTCTCTTTCTCTCTCTCTCTCTCTCTCTCCTCTCTCTCTCTCTCTCTCTCTCTCTCTCTCTCTCTCTCTCTCTCTCTCTCTCTCTCTCTCTCTCTCTCTCTCTCTCTCTCTCTCATCTCTCTCTCTCTCTCTCTCTCTCTCTCTCTCTCTCTCTCTCTCTTCTCTCTCAACCCTGTTCTCTACCTTCACCTCTCTCACCTCCTCACGTTGCCATATCTTCCTTTAACAACCTCTCCGCCCCTGCCCTCTCCCCTTCCCCCCCGCCCCTCCTCCCTCTCTCCCCTCCTCCCTTCCTCCTCCCTCTCTCCTCCGTGTCACGGTACATGACAGAATGAGTCAGACTCCAGAGACCAGAGCAGTCTTCATTGTCATGCACCACTAGTATCAAGCAGTTCAATGAAACTGCTGCAGACATGGCAAACACAACCACCTGACAAACAATAACTAGTTTTAGTTTCCACGTACTGAACGACCGATAAGCTTTATACTGAGGGTAAACCAGAGGTTGCTGTGCTGTAGATGAGAGAAACTCAGTGTTTCCCCTACCATTATAATAGGGGGGCACCCCGCCCCCCCAATGGCACCCCCCCGCCCCCCCCCCCCGGCACGTTTTTTTAAGTTTTAAGTTTTTTTTTATATAGCACCAGATCACAAAATAAGTCATTTAAGGTTACCTTGCCTATAAAACAGGTCTATAGCTTGCTCTTTTATTAAACAAACTGAATGGTCTTATGGTTATTTATCTTATTTACACAACGGCATGTTATTTCTGTCTCTACATGCCCCCCCCCAACCTAGGGGAAACACTGGAGACGTGTTTGGTATGTGCAGTGTTTCTGTCATGTGTGTTGTGGTTCATGGGGTCGGTGATATCCTCTGTGAATAATTCACACCTGCTGTTGTTCTGTGACCCTACGAGGAGGAGAACATACACACACTCACACAAACACGCTCACACACACACCATGCTCACACACACCTGCTCACACACACACACGCACACACACACACCATGCTCACAAACACACACACCACACGCACACACACCATGCTCACAAACACACACACCACACACACACACACCATGCTCACACTCTCAGGTGAAGGTGTGCTTGCCGTCTGGTGTGGGGGCTCTGTCCTCTAGGGTGTAGTCTTACCGGGGCGGGGCTCAGGGCCCAGGTGACACAGGTGCTCGTGTGGCCCTGCCCCTCTGGGGGGGGCACCTCCTGGAAGAGGGGGCTCACGGGTCCCCCGCACACCCTGCCCCTCTGGGGGGGGGGGGCACCTCCTGGAAGAGGGGGCTCACGGGTCCCCCGCACACCCTGCCCCTCTGGGGGGGGGGGCACCTCCTGGAAGAGGGGGCCCACGGGTCCCCCGCACACCCTGTGATGAACAGGCTGTCCATCACAGTGCTCCTTAACTGTGCTGGCGGGCGTGAGGGTTGTGTTGTTGTTGAAGCTGTGCTCCGGGGCTGTGAGGGTTGTGTTGTTGTTGAAGCTGTGCTCCGGGGCTGTGAGGGTTGTGTTGTTGTTGAAGCTGTGCTCCGGGGCTGTGACTGTGAGGGTTGTGTTGTTGTTGAAGCTGTGCTCCGGGGCTGTGAGGGTTGTGTGTTGTTGAAGCTGTGCTCCGGGGCTGTGAGGGTTGTGTTGTTGTTGAAGCTGTGCTCCGGGGCTGTGAGGGTTGTGTTGTTGTTGAAGCTGTGCTCCGGGGCTGTGAGGGTTGTGTTGTTGTTGAAGCTGTGCTCCGGGGCTGTGAGGGTTGTGTTGTTGTTGAAGCTGTGCTCCGGGGCTGTGAGGGTTGTGTTGTTGTTGAAGCTGTGCTCCGGGCTGTGAGGGTTGTGTTGTTGTTGAAGCTGTGCTCCGGGGCTGTGAGGGTTGTGTTGTTGTTGAAGCTGTGCTCCGGGGCTGTGAGGGTTGTGTTGTTGTTGAAGCTGTGCTCCGGGGCTGTGAGGGTTGTGTTGTTGTTGAAGCTGTGCTCCGGGGCTGTGAGGGTTGTGTTGTTGTTGAAGCTGTGCTCCGGGCTGTGAGGGTTGTGTTGTTGTT
>NC_085022.1:1746198-1758698 GCF_963692335.1 Osmerus eperlanus
CCTCCCTCCTCCCTCCCTCCCTCCTCCTCCTTCTCTCCCTCCTTCTCTCCCTCCTTCTCTCCCTCTCTCTCTCCCCTCCCTCCTCCCTCCCCCTCCCTCTCTCCTCTCTCTCTCTCTCTCTTCTCTCCTCTCTCTCTCTCTCTCTCTCTCTCTCTCTCGCTCTCTGTCTGCATATGGCTACCATCTGCTCCAGCAGCGTACAGTCCAGCACTGTGGTCCATGTGTACAGTATCACTGTTAACCCCTTACAGACACAAGATGACATTATAGTGACGATCTCTCCCTCTGTGTCCTGCGCTCCTGACATGCAGTTCTCCCCAACCCTGAGACACGTCAGCAGAACGTGACAGGAGAACACGTCAGGAGAACACGTCAGGGAGAACGCGACAGCAGAACGCGACAGGAGAACGCGTCAGGAGAACGCGACAGGAGAACGCGTCAGGAGAACGCGACAGGAGAACGCGACAGGAGAACGCGACAGGAGAACATGACACGAGAACACGACTGCATTAAGGAAACATGAGGCTCTGAATCCTCAGTACTGTGGAGGAAGTGGGGTTTCCTGTGTGTTGGTATCAAACATAACCAGTAGAACAGAACTTTCTTATCGGTAGTCTCCATCATCCACATGATCTGATCGTGGTGCCTCCGGTCGTTTGCTCTACCCTCCTCCTCTCCGCCCCTCCACCCCTCCACCCTCCTCCCCTCCCCTCCACCCTCTTCCCCTTCCCTCCTCCCCTCCTGTCTCGCAGAGGCAGTAGAGGCAGTAGAGGCAGTAGAGAGTAGCCCGGGGTGTCCCGATGAAGCCCAGCCTGCTCTGCTCTTTGTCCTAAAATAAGATTTAAGTGCAGGGTAGCAGCCCTGCGGAGAACAGAGTACTTCCTGCTCTGACATCTAGCAGCGTGGGAAACACACAGACACACACACTCTCTCTCACACACACACACAGATACGAACACACACACACACACATGCCTAAGTACGCTGTCAGATGTCAACCAGCCCAGTATAAAGGTGACGCCCAGAGACTGTACTCTGTGTGGTTAGATCATTGTCATTGCTGTCCTGAAATACATAAACGGAGTAAAGCTGCTGTATGCTGCTGAGCACGACAGTGTCCCTCCTCGCTCTCCAGGATGTGCTTGGACCAGGGCCTGCTGGGACAGGGCGTGCTGGGACCAGGGCCCGCTGGGACCAGGGCCCGCTGGGACCAGGGCGTGCTGGGACCAGGGCGTGCTGGGACCAGGGTCCGCTGGGACCAGGGCCCGCTGGGACCAGGGCCCGCTGGGACCAGGCCCGCTGGGACCAGGGCGTGCTGGGACCAGGGCGTGCTGGGACCAGGGCCCGCTGGGACCAGGGCGTGCTGGGACCAGGGCCTGCTGGGACCAGGGCCCGCTGGGACCAGGGCGTGCTGGGTCCAGGGCCTGCTGGGACCAGGGCGTGCTGGGACCAGGGCGTGCTGGGACCAGGGCGTGCTGGGACCAGGGCCCGCTGGGACCAGGGCCCGCTGGGACCAGGGCCCGCTGGGACCAGGGCCCGCTGGGACCAGGGCGTGCTGGGACCAGGGCCCGCTGGGACCAGGGCGTGCTGGGACCAGGGCGTGCTGGGACCAGGGCGTGCTGGGACCAGGGCCCGCTGGGACAGGGCGTGCTGGGACCAGGGCCCGCTGGGACCAGGGCCCGCTGGGACCAGGGCGTGCTGGGACCAGGGCCCGCTGGGACCAGGGCCCGCTGGGACCAGGGCCCGCTGGGACCAGGGCCCGCTGGGACCAGGGCGTGCTGGGACCCAGGGCCCGCTGGGACCAGGGCCCCCGCTGGGACCAGGGCCCGCTGGGACCAGGCCCGCTTGGACCAGGGCCCGCTGGGACCAGGGCCCGCTGGGACCAGGGTCGTGCTGGGACCAGGGCCTGCTGGGACCAGGGCCCGCTGGGACCAGGGCGTGCTGGGACCAGGGCCCGCTGGGGACCAGGGCGTGCTGGGACCAGGGCCTTGCTGGGACCAGGGCCCGCTGGGACCAGGGCGTGCTGGGACCAGGGCGTGCTGGGACCAGGGCCCGCTGGGACCAGGGCCCGCTGGACCAGGGCGTGCTGGGACCAGGGCCCGCTGGGACCAGGGCGTGCTGGGACCAGGGCCCGCTGGGACCAGGGCCCGCTGGGACCAGGGCGTGCTGGGACCAGGGCCTGCTGGGACCAGGGCCCGCCTGGGACCAGGGCGTGCTGGGGACCAGGGCGTGCTGGACCAGGGCGTGCTGGGACCAGGGCCCGCTGGGACCAGGGCCCGCTGGGACCAGGGCGTGCTGGGACCAGGGCCCGCTGGGACAAGGGCCTGCTGGGACCAGGGCGTGCTGGGACCAGGGCCCTGCTGGGACCAGGGCCTGTGTGAGCACAGTACCCGCCTCTCTGCTGATGACTAGGATGCTTTCAGTTCACACTCTCAATAGAGGCTCATTCTGTACACATCACTTTCCTCTCAGTGAGAGGGGCTCGCCGGAGGATCTCTCTCTCTATTCTTTTATCCCTGTTTTTCTCTCTCTCTCTCGTACTCTACTTCTCTCTCTCTCTCTACGTCTCTCTCGCTCGATCTCTCTCTCGCTCTCTCTCTCCATCTCTCTCCCTCCATTCTTCCCTCCTGACTCCTGATGATAGTTTGGCCCTCTGCCACTTGGGCCCAGGCATGAAGTAGGATTAACAGTAACATCTTCATGGATCAAGTGATCCAGGTATTTACTGCAGAGGGCAGGGTAGTTCCACAGCTCTCTGTGTGCTGGTGGTCTGTACTGCAGAGGGCAGGGGTAGTTCCACAGCTCTCTGTGTGCTGGTGGTCTGTACTGCAGAGGGCAGGGGTAGTTCCACAGCTCTCTGTGTGCTGGTGGTCTGTACTGCAGAGGGCAGGGGTAGTTCCACAGCTCTCTGTGTGCTGGTGGTCTGTACTGCAGAGGGCAGGGGTAGTTCCACAGCTCTCTGTGTGCTGGTGGTCTGTACTGCAGAGGGCAGGTGTAGTTCCACAGCTCTCTGTGTGCTGGTGGTCTCCTAACAGCTCATAACAACGTCTCAAGGTGACTGGAGAGTCCAGACATGAAGATGTGGAGGGTCTGAACGAGACCCCCATGCATGGGCAGAAATCCGCCCATATATCACCGTAAACACAACTCAGTCATTTCAATATTAATTGTATGCAGTGAAGGGACTGATTATAGACACATACGCGTTTTTAAGTTTAACGTAGCTCAGGAGGAGAGAGAGAGAGAGACAGAGACAGTGTGAATAAGAGAGAGAGAGAGAGAGAGAGAGAGAGTGAATAAGAGAGAGAGAAAGAGAGAGAGTGTGAATAAGAGAGAGAGAGTCACCTTGCCCGGACCAAGCCTGGGAGCAGCCTGACTGTCAACTTGCTCTACAGTGCTGGCCTGGCACAGACACACACGCACACACCACTAAGGTCAGGGGTCTGGTGTGTGAAATGTCTTGTGTGTGTGTGTAATCGCCTGATCTCACGCTCTCAGCTGTCCTGCTGATGACTGGATCACTTGGCATCATCGGGGGCGTTTCATCATCAGGACGCTGGACATAAAGAGGCGTCAGAACTGTTCAGCCATCGTCGATTACCGCCTCATGGTGCGTGGTGGGCCTGCACACTCCAGTCCACACACGCTCAGAGAGGAGGCAGCAGAACGGTTGGCTTCAGAACCAACACTGTGCTTCTCAGGAGTCTTGACATTGGACTGTACCTTGGGCTCAGCCGTGTAAACAGCTTTCCTGGCTCCCAACCTGCTCCAGTGATCCAGACCCTCTGAAATCCTGTGTGAAGTCTCTCCAGAAGACCTCAGACCAGGGCGGTGACTGAATGACAGCCAAGGAGAGACAGTCGGAGGGATGGAGGGAGTCCTAGGGATTTGGAGAAAGCAAAGAGTGGAAGGAGGGGAAGGATTCACAGCATCTCCCCAGGAGGAGAGTGCTGTCTCATGGCTAGCAGCATATCCTCCTCTACTCTCCTCAATTCCTACCCTCTCCTCTCCTGTGTGTGTGTTTGAGGGAGTGTGTGTGTGTGTTTGAGGGAGTGTGTGTGTGTGTTTGAGGGAGTGTGTGTGTGTGTTTGAGGGAGTGTGTGTGTGTGTTTGAGGGAGTGTGTGTGTGTGTTTGAGGAAGTGTGTGTGTGTGTTTAAGGGAGTGTGTGTGTGTGTGTGTTTGAGGGAGTGTGTGTGTGTGTGTGTTTGAGGGAGTGTGTGTGTGTGTTTGAGGGAGTGTGTGTGTGTGTTTGAGGGAGTGTGTGTGTGTGTTTGAGGGAGTGTGTGTGTGTGTTTGAGGGAGTGTGTGTGTGTTTGAGGGAGTGTGTGTGTGTGTTTGAGGGAGTGTGTGTGTGTGTTTGAGGGAGTGTGTGTGTGTGTTTGAGGGAGTGTGTGTGTGTGTTTGAGGGAGTGTGTGTGTGTGTTTGAGGGAGTGTGTGTGTGTGTTTGAGGGAGTGTGTGTGTGTGTTTGAGGGAGTGTGTGTGTGTGTTTGAGGAAGTGTGTGTGTGTGTTTGAGGGAGTGTGTGTGTGTGTGTGTTTGAGGGAGTGTGTGTGTGTGTGTGTTTGAGGGAGTGTGTGTGTGTGTGTTTAAGGGAGTGTGTGTGTGTGTGTGTTTGAGGGAGTGTGTGTGTGTGTTTGAGGGAGTGTGTGTGTGTGTTTGAGGGAGTGTGTGTGTGTGTTTGAGGGAGTGTGTGTGGATAGAGAGATGCCAGGCTCCCCTCCTGCTGCTCTAACTGCTTAAAGCTGCATTCCTGCCACGGCAAACCCAGCAGCCAGGCCTGAGAGCACATGAAAGTCTCAGAGACCTCCTCCTGCTGGAGAAATCCGCTTCCTTCTCTGGTAAACATCAAGGGGAGGCCTTTCCACTGGTCTGGCTCCTGCAGGACATGGTTTTCCAACCACAGTTGAAGCAGTGTTGTGTTCTCCTACCTGTGTTGGGGGTCAGTCCTGGTTCTGATAGCTGAGCCTCCGCATCAGACTTGTGACCTGGCAGATGGTCCTCACCTCCTGTCCTCCAGCAGACTGGTACCTGTAGTCCCTGCTGAGTTGGGAGGGTGAGTCTGTGAGAGAGACAGAGAGAGTCAGACAGAGAGAGAGAGAGAGAGAGAGAGAGAGAGAGAGAGAGAGAGAGAGAGAGAGAGAGAGAGAGAGAGAGAGAGAGAGGGAGACAGAGAGAGGGAGAGAGAGAGAGAGAGAGAGAGAGGGAGACAGAGAGAGGGAGACAGAGAGAGGGAGAGAGAGAGAGAGAGAGAGAGAGAGGGAGAGACAGAGAGAGACAGAGAGAGAGAGAGAGAGAGAGGGAGAGGGAGAGAGAGAGAGAATGCACCACAGATTACCTTTCCTACCGACCGCCCACTGGCCTTCATCTCCATGGTGATTGCTTTTCGGTTCTTGTGTTGAAGACCGTATAAACTAAGCAGTGTTACACTGGGACAAACAGCCAGACAGCAGCACCCACAGTTCCTCTGGACATCACCAGCTAGCCAGCCTCCCTCACAACCAGCTAGCCAGCCTCCCTCACAACCAGCTAGCCAGCCTCCCTCACAACCAGCTAGCCAGCCTCCCTCACAACCAGCTAGCCAGCCTCCCTCACAACCAGCTAGCCAGCCTCCCTCACAACCAGCTAGCCAGCCTCCCTCACAACCAGCTAGTCAGCCTCCCTCACAACCAGCCAGCCAGCCTCCCTCACAACCAGCTAGTCAGCCTCCCTCACAACCAGCTAGTCAGCCTCCCTCACAACCAGCTAGTCAGCCTCCCTCACAACCAGCTAGTCAGCCTCCCTCACAACCAGCTAGTCAGCCTCCCTCACAACCAGCTAGCCAGCCTCCCTCACAACCAGCTAGTCAGCCTCCCTCACGACTGAAACCTCGCGGCATAACAACACGTTCTTCCCGACTGTTCTTCTAACACTGTATTTTGCATTTATTTACTTTTTGTACACCATTTTCATCCTCGCACTACTCGTTTATGCATCATCAGACCAAAACCGCTTCCCTGATGGTGAGAACCTCCCTGGAAGCTAAGCTGTTTCTGACAATGACCCGGTCTAAGAGCAGAGAGCAGGACAGCAGAGGTCGTCACAAGCGGTTGGTTTTCCACTCAGACAAGCTGCCACCTTCTCTGCTGCCAGTGGCACCTTCATGGAATCAGCAGCGTTTAAACAGAGAGAGGTTCTAACAACCCGTCTTATTTCCCGTTAACTTGTGACTAACGGGATGGGATGTGTAGTGAGGTCCACAAGACCACACGGAGCCAACATCTTGCCACACCTGAAGAGTGATTCAATCACATCAGAATCAGCCCTTGTGACACCCTCAGTATGCTGATTACCCACCAAACGCCGATGCAAAGGAACCATAGAATGGGGGGGGGGGACCTCCCCAATCTACCAAATCAGCCCTCCTGCTAGCTTGCAAGCTTCAAAGGGCCTGATTTAGACAACACGTCTCCAGCGACCATTTGCTATCCGTTTCGGCGGCGATTTGAACAAGGAACATACCTTGATCAGAACTTTTGAGGAAAGTTCTTGAGACTTTACCACAAGAGTACAAGGTGGAGAATTATGAGAGGGATATTTGTGTTATGTTTGTTACTTTGTTTTAATGTTGTGTTCACTGAAATCTTGATTCTAGTAACAACTCCTTCTTCCTGAAAGATAACCACGTCATTCTTGGTATCTACACGAAGCTATCATAATAAAACAATCATTCAACTATATTTTGTAACTGTACCAAGATGTCCAGAACAATATTTGAACCATCGAATGATCAGCCAGAGATCAGATCACACCTTTGGTAGGTGTGAAGGAAGGAGGGGGGAGTTGAGAACCCAGCTTCCCCCAATCCACATCTGACCCCAGACGGGTCCTCCCTCGAACTGTATAAAGCCCTAAGATGACCATCAATCTCGGACTCCAGCGAAACCGACCATGGCATGAACGCCATCAGGATTGGCGTTCCAAGGACGTCGCCAAGCTTCTCCTGAGATTCAACTTTATAGTGAACGCGTCACTATCTGGACGTTTCAACAGAAGAACCAAAAACGCAATTCCAAATGCGACTTCACTGAGATCCCGCAGACTCAGTCACATGACCCAGCGCGGCCGCGCTGTGACTTCAGATTCTTCAAATGGACCTTTGGCGCAAACCGCCCTCAACATCATTGATCAACCCCTGAGCAACGTAACTATGGCTAACGCTCTTTCCCCCTCGACATGGCATTGGCGTGAGCTCTGTTTATGATTTGTAAGGATGTAATCACTGACTGTACAATTTCTGCCTTTCTTTAAGTTAGACCATTTCATTCTGTTCATTGAAACCAATCTCTCATATCAAACCCATAATCCAACTTTTCATAAGATCTGTTTACCTTACTTGAATAAATTCAGTGTAAAGATATTTTGACGTGCGTGTTCACTGATGTTACGATAGGCTCTACTCTTAGAACGAATTCATTCCTAAAGATGAGACTGATTATTACATATTAAACATAGGATTCCCTAATGTCCTAAACCAATATTAGGGTGGTGCCCCAGACTTTATGATAAATTAAGTATTTCTATCTTTAAACGAGCAAACCCCGCTACATATTGGCGCCCCGTGTGAGGCTAAGATAGATTGAAATGAGCAATCGTAACTTTTGTGAAACGAACTGTTAAAATAGAGCGAGCTCTAACTGTATGTAGCACCATGTATTTAATACTACTGTGCCTAGGCTACAGTGGCTGTGTGCGTATTCAATTGTTTTTCGTGAAATAGCTGCTAGTGTGTGTGTGGGACCAGCTAGCTCAAAGGAAGCAGCTAGGTTTGACCGGAGGTACGCGCGTGCTCAGAAACACCGCTGCCCCGACATTTACGTTGTAATCTGCCTCGGCCAGCTCTTCACGGAAAGTAGCATAAGAGCCTTTATTATAGCCTCTATTTTAATAGTGTAGCTATTTGGTTAAGTGAATTACCAACCAACTAATACGTTGGTGCACATGTCTAGTTAAAGGAAACAGACAGTAGTGATTAGTCCTGAAGGACTTTTGTTTAGAAGCAACTAAACAATGCAGTTTCTACACGTAACCTATTATGCCGCCACGATATAGCTTGTCGAAAAAAGCATTGACTATTCCCGCAGCTAACTGTGTTTTAAAATAACAGTGGTTGCCAAACTAAAGTTACATTATTAGATGCAGTTCATCAATGTGGTTTAGTTACGTTGACTTCAAGAAGCTACTTAGTAACTATAATTGTGTAAAGTATGTACTATAATTACCTTGTACCTTTATTTGTTATTTGTATACGTCTTTGGCAGTCAATTGTAACCATAACCTAAATGAGTTTATTGAAACTAGTTTGATTTAAAAAGATTGGAAAGCCGACAAATTTTCCCTCATCTAGACCCCTAGTCACAAAGCTTCAATTGCTACGGCCATTGTAAGCCACTTCAAGTGCCTCTTTTTGTTTCAATAATTTCCTCTCAACCTTTTTCCTATGTCATGTCATAGCTTAATCACTCATAGCCATGCCAATGTCTGGGGAGGGGGGGTGACATGCTGTTACGCTGCTGTGGTCTTTCTTCTCTTGTCTTCATGTCAACAGTTTCATCGACGACGGTCTATGAAAGTTGACATCCGGGGGGATGTAGTGAGGTCCACAAGACCACACGGAGCCAACATCTTGCCACACCTGAAGAGTGATTCAATCACATCAGAATCAGCCCTTGTGACACCCTCAGTATGCTGATTACCCACCAAACGCCGATGCAAAGGAACCATAGAATGGGGGGGGGACCTCCCCAATCTACCAAATCAGCCCTCCTGCTAGCTTGCAAGCTTCAAAGGGCCTGATTTAGACAACACGTCTCCAGCGACCATTTGCTATCCGTTTCGGCGGCGATTTGAACAAAGAACATACCTTGATCAGAACTTTTGAGGAAAGTTCTTGAGACTTTACCACAAGAGTACAAGGTGGAGAATTATGAGAGGGATATTTGTGTTATGTTTGTTACTTTGTTTTAATGTTGTGTTCACTGAAATCTTGATTCTAGTAACAACTCCTTCTTCCTGAAAGATAACCACGTCATTCTTGGTATCTACACGAAGCTATCATAATAAAACAATCATTCAACTATATTTTGTAACTGTACCAAGATGTCCAGAACAATATTTGAACCATCGAATGATCAGCCAGAGATCAGATCACACCTTTGGTAGGTGTGAAGGAAGGAGGGGGGAGTTGAGAACGCAGCTTCCCCCAATCCACATCTGACCCCAGACGGGTCCTCCCTCGAACTGTATAAAGCCCTAAGATGACCATCAATCTCGGACTCCAGCGAAACCGACCATGGCATGAACGCCATCAGGATTGGCGTTCCAAGGACGTCGCCAAGCTTCTCCTGAGATTCAACTTTATAGTGAACGCGTCACTATCTGGACGTTTCAACAGAAGAACCAAAAACGCAATTCCAAATGCGACTTCACTGAGATCCCGCAGACTCAGTCACATGACCCAGCGCGGCCGCGCTGTGACTTCAGATTCTTCAAATGGACCTTTGGCGCAAACCGCCCTCAACATCATTGATCAACCCCTGAGCAACGTAACTATGGCTAACGCTCTTTCCCCCTCGACATGGCATTGGCGTGAGCTCTGTTTATGATTTGTAAGGATGTAATCACTGACTGTACAATTTCTGCCTTTCTTTAAGTTAGACCATTTCATTCTGTTCATTGAAACCAATCTCTCATATCAAACCCATAATCCAACTTTTCATAAGATCTGTTTACCTTACTTGAATAAATTCAGTGTAAAGATATTTTGACGTGCGTGTTCACTGATGTTACGATTGGCTCTACTCTTAGAACGAATTCATTCCTAAAGATGAGACTGATTATTACATATTAAACATAGGATTCCCTAATGTCCTAAACCAATATTAGGGTGGTGCCCCAGACTTTATGATAAATTAAGTATTTCTATCTTTAAACGAGCAAACCCCGCTACAGATGGAAGTGATGTCATGACTGGGAGGAGGAGGGGAGGGGAGACACAGAGGGGGGAGAGAGAGAGAGAGAGAGAGAGAGAGAGAGAGAGAGAGAGAGAGAGAGAGAGAGAGAGAGAGAGAGAGAGAGAGAGAGAGAGAGACAGAGAGAGAGGGAGAGAGAGAGAGAGAGAGAGAGAGAGAGAGAGAGAGAGAGAGAGGGTTAACTTGTGACTAACGGGGGCTGGAGCAGGCCAGCTGATCATCTGTTATTAGCGTGAGTGGGACCTTCTATCTGGAGGCTGTGAGTCACTACCTTTGGCTCAGCGTGAAGAGCTGGAAGATCAAGAGGTCACACATTCAAATCCTCCCTGTTCTGTGTGTCTCTTTGGATAAGACTGTTGAATGACTACATTATTATTATCATTAATGAGACTAGTGAAACGGGGTGGAAGGATTTGCTCGTCTCTCATCTTGAACTGGCTCATGTAAACAGTAAACAGTTACACAGTCTGTGATCGACTGAGCCTGGCCCGGCTTGTTCCCTGTACTGCTGGCAGAGACAGAAACCCGACACCAGGACAACACCGTCCTCTTCACTTGGCCAAGATGGCTGCTGCCCTGCACAGGTCTCACTGTACAGACAGCAGGGAACTCTGGTTGACTTTCAGCCATCAAAAACACAGTGGTGATGATTTTCGTAAGACATTCCGTGATTACTAACAGTCTGTTTCCCCCCCCCCACCCCCCCACATCACTTTTTCCCCTGCGCCACTCTCCCCCCCCCCCCCTCCCTCCTCCAGGAGTGCTGAGCCTACCAGAGAGCCTGACCCTTCACAGAGACCAGCGTCCAGGCAGCAGTTCAGAGGGACACGCCTACAGCCAATCAGAGCTGCGCTCTGTAGAACAGTGCCTGCTGACCACACGAGTGGGAAGCATCTCCGAACTGAGTGAGTCATCTGTACATGTGTGTGTGTGTGTGCGTGTGTCAGTGTCTGTTCGAGTCTGTATGAGTGTGTGTCTCTCTCTCCCTCTCTCTCTCTCTCTCTCTCTCTCTCTCTCTCTCTTCCTAACACGTCATGATCCTCTCTTGTCATGAGCCTTGACAGGCTATTGTATCCCCGCTGGTCTGTGATGTCATCAGTGTGTCAACAGTCATCACCAGAACACACACTGCTCCAGTGATTAACACGCTTTATTAGTTGTCACTGGGTCATCTTTCCCAGACACAGGGGAGATTACAGCAAACACCCTCCTCTGTGGTCACTCTGAGGGGACAGGAATCAGGAAGTGTGTACTCCCCACCAAACACTGTGTGAGGCCTGGGAGGGTTCATGCAAAGTTCAATCTGGAAAGATGAATAATCGAGAAAAGCCAACGTGTCTAGATGATCTGAGTCGGTGAAGTGTAGAAGTAAAGCACAGAGAAGAAGGAAGAGAGAGGAAGATGGAGAGAGAGAGAGAGAGAGAGAGAGAGAGAGGGAGGGAGAGGGAGAGGGAGAAGAGGGGGAGGGAGGGAGGGAGGGAGGGAGGGGGGAAGGAGGAGAGAAAGAGAGGCAGATGGAAAGAGAGAGAGGGGGGAAGGAGGAGAGAAAGAGAGGCAGATGGAGAGAAAGAGAGAGAGAGAGGAAGAAGAGAGAGAGAGGAAAGAGAGAGAGGGGGGAAGGAGTAGAGAAAGAGAGGCAGATGGAGAGAGAGGCAGATTGTGACGGCCTGGCTGAGGAGGACAAACAGAGAGAGAGAGACATACAGACATGCTGCAGACAGAAGGACCAGATCATGTTACTAACTGGAGCTGCCCCCCTCCCCAGCACAGACCGTCACTTCCCCAGGTGGAGCATCTCGAAAGGCATGCGGCCTCTCATTCATAAACCTTCAGATTTCACTCTTTGTTTGTTTTGTCTCACTGCTTGCCAGTTAAATGGCAGATTAGCATATTTGAAATGGCATTCTCTGAACCAGGGCCAGCTCTGAGGACACAGCCAGGCCTGCATCCCTGGAGAGGCCATGTGAGGAGATCATTGATCATGTTATTCTGCACATCAGGCTGAAATGCATTTTATTTCTTTTCTTGGACGTGTCAATGGCAGAGCACCCTATACTGAGAACAGCAGCTCCCTCCATCTCTCCCTCCCTCTCTCCATCCCTCTCTCCATCCCTCTCTCCATCCATCTCTCCATCCCTCTCTCCATCCATCTCTCCCTCCCTCTCTCCATCCATCTCTCCATCCCTCTCTCCATCCATCTCCATCCATCTGTCCCTCCATCTCTCCATCCCTCTCTCCATCCATCTGTCCCTCAATCTCTCCATCCATCTCTCCATCCCTCTCTCCATCCATCTCTCCATCCATCTGTCCCTCCCTCTCTCCCTCCATCTCTCCATCCATCTCTCCATCCCTCTCTCCCTCCATCTCTCCATCCCTCTCTCCATCCATCTGTCCCTCCATCTCTCCATCCCTCTCTCCATCCATCTGTCCCTCCATCTCTCCATCCATCTCTCCATCCCTCCATCTCTCCATCCATCTCTCCATCCATCTG
>NC_085022.1:1763698-1766198 GCF_963692335.1 Osmerus eperlanus
CTGATGGCGCTGATGGGGAGGGTGGGGGGGAGGGAGGGAGCTCTACTCAGTCTCTTGATGACGAGCACTGAGCTGTGTTGATGATGATGATGATGACTCCCTCGTCATCTCCCGGGGCTAAACGCCACACTTCACTTCCTCTGAGAGGGATCTGAACAAAGAGGTTCAAGCTTGCATCAGAGGACTGAGGGAAGCATCACGAGTGCTCTCCTCTCTCCCTGCGCCCTGAACAGCCCGGGTGAGTGACAGGTTGATGATCGAAGACAACTATGTGAGCAGGCCTGAATACTGAATCCAGCAGAACGCCAGAGAATAGCCGTCAGGAAAGAGCCAGAACACTGTCCCCATCCCTCAGGTGTGGATCCAGAACACTGTCCCCAGCTCTCAGGTGTGGGTCCAGAACACTGTCCCCAGCTCTCAGGTGTGGGTCCAGAACACTGTCCCCAGCTCTCAGGTGTGGATCCAGAACACTGTCCTCAGCTCTCAGGTGTGGGTCCAGAACACTGTCCCCAGCTCTCAGGTGTGGGTCCAGAACACTGTCCTCAGCCCTCAGGTGTGGGTCCAGAACACTGTCCTCAGCTCTCAGGTGTGGGTCCAGAACACTGTCCCCAGCTCTCAGGTGTGGGTCCAGAACACTGTCCTCAGCCCTCAGGTGTGGGTCCAGAACACTGTCCCCATCCCTCAGGTGTGGATCCAGAACACTGTCCCCAGCTCTCAGGTGTGGGTCCAGAACACTGTCCTCAGCTCTCAGGTGTGGGTCCAGAACACTGTCCTCAGCCCTCAGGTGTGGGTCCAGAACACTGTCCTCAGCCCTCAGGTGTGGGTCCAGAACACTGTCCTCAGCTCTCAGGTGTGGGTCCAGAACACTGTCCCCAGCTCTCAGGTGTGGGTCCAGAACACTGTCCTCAGCCCTCAGGTGTGGGTCCAGAACACTGTCCTCAGCTCTCAGGTGTGGGTCCAGAACACTGTCCCCAGCTCTCAGGTGTGGGTCCAGAACACTGTCCTCAGCCCTCAGGTGTGGGTCCAGAACACTGTCCTCAGCCCTCAGGTGTGGGTCCAGAACACTGTCCCCATCCCTCAGGTGTGGATCCAGAACACTGTCCCCAGCTCTCAGGTGTGGGTCCAGAACACTGTCCTCAGCTCTCAGGTGTGGGTCCAGAACACTGTCCTCAGCCCTCAGGTGTGGGTCCAGAACACTGTCCTCAGCTCTCAGGTGTGGGTCCAGAACACTGTCCCCAGCTCTCAGGTGTGGGTCCAGAACACTGTCCTCAGCTCTCAGGTGTGGGTCCAGAACACTGTCCCCAGCTCTCAGGTGTGGGTCCAGAACACTGTCCTCAGCCCTCAGGTGTGGGTCCAGAACACTGTCCTCAGCCCTCAGGTGTGGGTCCAGAACACTGTCCCCAGCTCTCAGGTGTGGGTCCAGAACACTGTCCTCAGCCCTCAGGTGTGGGTCCAGAACACTGTCCTCAGCCCTCAGGTGTGGGTCCAGAACACTGTCCTCAGCTCTCAGGTGTGGGTCCAGAACACTGTCCTCAGCTCTCAGGTGTGGGTCCAGCCACGCCAGGAGAGAGATGCTGCTGGTGTAATTGTTCCCAGCTGGCCCCCCAGGCCTGTAGCCACGCCGTCTCCCAGAGGACAGTAGAGAAGCCAGGCTGATCCGAGGAGCTCAGAGGCCCAGAGTCTGCAGTGACGGCCGGCAGGGTGGTTGTTTGTGAAATATGTATTTTGGCGTATTTTTCATGCTTTATTGGACAAGTTTTAAGTGAAGTTTGACAGGAGAGGCAGAGAGAGAGAGAGAGAGAGAGAGAGAGAGAGAGAGAGAGAGAGAGAGAGAGAGAGAGAGAGAGAGAGAGAGATAGAGAGAGAGAGAGAGAGAGAGAGAGAGAGAAGGGAAGACATGCAGCAAAGGGCCCAGGCCGGATTCGAACCCAGGCCTCCTGGGAAAAATACGATTTGTCCCCCAATATATCACTGTAAACATAACTAAGGAATTTCAATATTAATTGTATGAGGTGAAGGAACTTGTGATGATGGTTTTTAAGTTTAATGTAGGCTAAGTTTTACAGCACGTTTGGTGTGCCCCGCCCCCAGGAACTGCTCTTGAGGAAATGTCAATGTAATTATGCCCCCCTGAGGTGATACCAGCTTGTCGGCCCTGGCCTACACGGAAGGCTCACTAACCCGGAGATCACCCGGCAGTCTGCAGGTCTGACTGAGGCTGCGTGTGTGTCTGTCGCCCCCTGCAGGCCCTTCCTGGTGCTGCCTCCTCTGATGGAGTGGGTCCGCGTGGCGGCGGCTCACGCCGAGCATCGCCGCAGCTTCGCCGTGGACAGCGACGACGTCCGCCAGGCCGCACGCCTGCTGCTGCCCGGGGTCGACTGCGAACCGCGCCAGCTCCGGTCAGGCTCCGCCCTCTGGACGCCACACAGGCAACAGTCTAACTGATGTGTTTATCAAGCGCACCTAAAGTCAGAAGTCAAACTGATTTATCAAGTTCACG